>NC_061849.1:2407624-2410124 GCF_019202785.1 Penaeus chinensis
ATTCAGTAAAGCTCGAAACAAGCAGACGAAAAAATGTGGCATTACTATGCTTCTACTGCATAACTATACTCTTTAGTTATGTATTTATCAACAGAAACATTTAATACACCAATCTAAAGCGAAATGAGAATCTGAAGCGAAGCAGTTTCGAGGACACGTGTTCACGACAGAGAAGATTACCAGCTACTTTCCTCCTAATTTTCTAAGTTCACCAATAAAACTGCACATATTCTGTTATAAAGCTTTTCTCAAAATGTCCCTAACAGTTCTCGCAAATCATACACAAAAAAGAGACTAGCTGTGAACTTAAAATCAAACTTCGTGATGACGTTCTTTTAAATTAAAGAATTATTTTCAGTTGGAAACATTAGAAAATAATATTTATTAACTGGGATATTACTATTCATGTTCAGGTTGAGTTTGAATTAGATTTCCTTATTTTTCCGCCGCCGGAGACATGAGGAGGTCATGTCCTGGCGAGTGACTTGCCTCGTTCCAGTTATCCTCAGTTTCCATGCAAATTACATCGAAGCAACGCGAATATCATTACGGCAGTTATTTGAGCCGTTTCGTTGCCGCAATTTACTTCGGATTCTAAATACCGAGCCATAATCACTTGTACAAGGTGGCCATGAACTGTGTATGTGTGTATGTAGATACACAAAAACACACACATACATATACTGTTTGTGTGTGTGTGTTTGTTTGTTTGTTTGTTTGTTTGAAGTGTGTGTGTTTGTTTGTTTGTTTGTTTGTGTGTGTGTGATTGTTTGTTTGTATGTGTATGTGTGTGTGTGTGTGTGTATGTGTGTGTGTGTGTGTGTGTGTGTGTGTGTGTGTGTGTGTGTGTGTGTGTGTGTGTGTGCAATTACCAACTGCAGTTCCATCCTTCAGACTGGAAATTACCTAGTTAATCTGTCAAAACAGGAGGTTCCATGCTGATGGTGGAGTGGGATGAGCAGGCCCTGGTTCAGAGCACCTACACCCATAATAACCACCATCGTCTCCCCTTCACACAGCCGCGGTGACAATTTTCTCAGTATTCAGAATACGGACCGAAGATCTCGCCAGTAAAATATCTGCTTCGGTTCTTCGGTAAAATTCTTGATATACTGCTCTTTTGTTCCTTTTCAGCAGCCTCTGAGTCCTACACGGCAGGTATTTTACCTAACTGGGTGAAAGCGGAAAGTCGGAGTAACATCGATGCATTTCATATAACTTGTTATTACTAATCTGACATTTAGCAAGTTGTTATGATCATTGACACTGTCCCGCTCTGTCTGTGAATAGTAAGCCCACCCATTTCTCACACACAGAGGGTAATTTAGAAGTACAACAAACGGACGAGTGCAATTTCAACTGATCTCAGAGGAGCCTTTTGTTATCAAACCCTAAACCATATCTACATAATCATCATCGATTATTATCATCATTATCATCACCCCAATTCCAACCACCTGCCACCACAAATAAATCCGCAGGCAAGTGTCACAGCCGCTGCCAGGCCGACCCAACCTGTCAGGCCTCGTCCGCAGTTCCCTTGGCGTCGGGCGGGGTGGAGTGCCGCACCACGACCAAGCCCTGGCAGCTCAGCGCCTGGTACAAGCGGCCGGACCTCCTGAAGACCCCTGGGGCCATCCACATCCTCGAGACAGGTTGTATGAAGGAACCGAGGCCTATTGTGGTTGAATGTGCTGTGGTGCAGTGGTAGCGTTCTCCTTTTGCAATCTTGCTGACCCGCGTTCAAATCCCAAACCGCCAGTGGATGGTTACCCTGGCCATTCCTTGCACAATATAAACAGACCGCTTGTCATACCAAGAATAACCATTGTAACAAATTGAATAGAACTGAATTGTGATTATCATTATTATAGAAGAATACAGAAATCTAGGCCTATACCCCACATCATATAGATGTCACTGTAAGTTCAACAAACTGATTACCAAATATGAGTAAAGTTGGTCCCATGTGCAAGTGCATGTGTGCGGAGGGGTATGTAGATTGAATATGCAGTTGCTAAACCAATAGGGCATAATAGACCTACTTCGGTTCCTACGTTTTCCATCCGTCTCTTAAATTCTTGTATAGATGTGTAAAAATAATTGAATGCAGAGGATGCTGCTGTCAGAAGAAATGAGTATGCTAATTGATGTTTTGTTCTTAATCTCAGCTAGCACAGCTTGGGAAGAAGCAGAAGTCGATGGAATGTTCTATAAGTACTATGACAATCTATGGTTTTCGTATTGCGGCAATGTTGGTTATGAAAGAGCTACTGCCAAATCACCTGTGCAGTTGGACATTTTCAAGAGGAAGTCCAATGAAATCAAAAGTAAGGTTCTCAGACACTGTTTTGTTGTTTATTTTATATCTAATTTGAGTTTAATCCTTACTATCCATGTCCATAGGGAAAAAGGCCCCACCATCCATACAGCATTTCTTAAAAGATGCTCACATTGCAGATATTAGTGTAAAAGACTAATCCTTTTTAGCATGTAACCT
>NC_061849.1:2417624-2422624 GCF_019202785.1 Penaeus chinensis
ATGTCACAAGGGTGGTGTGAGAAGACGTGCACGGGGAATCGTTTGCGTAAATCTAATTAATGAAAACAAATACTTTTTACGCGTATTTCAACAGAAATGAGAAAGTTAGTACAATTTAACTTCATGACTCTAAGACCCTATCTTTTACGCATATTTCACATGAACTCATAGTTGTAACCATTAAAACCTTCATCTTTTGCACAGATTTCAACTGGAAATGAGGGAGTTAACACAACATAACAAACCACATAATTTCTAAAGGAACCTCACGTTTCCACCATACATGAGAGATTAACACAATACAGCCTCATAATTAAACACGAAAAAAACTGAAAAAAGTGAGCACGTGAACAGAATATACCTTCTAAAACCTCATTTCTATTTTAAACATTGTTCTCCTATTATTGGTAAAGTGAACACAAGATAACCTCTGAAACCTCATTTTTATTTTACAAATTTTTCATAAATAAAAAAGTAAACACAACGTAACTTCGTAACTCAAGCCACTAAAACTAAATCATTTACACATACTCCCAACACAAAGGAAACCAAACGCAGCATAACCACATAAACGCAGACCTCTAAGATCTCCTCTTGAAGCCACATCACGACCTCAGTAAAGACAAACTACCAGAACATTCCCCATGATACACAAGCGTTTCCCCGCACGCAACGTCAAAGGAACACCCACTCAATGCACCCAACCATTCCCCCCACGCGCAAAACAAGACAATGCACTCAACCATTCCCCCCTACACGGAAAACAAGACAATGCATAAACCATTTTTCCTCACACACAAAAGCTAAAGACAACTTACAGCCAACCCACTCAATCATGTTACCCCACACACAAAAACATAAGACCTTATATATATAACCTTCTTAACGCACTCAACGTTCTCAGTCATATCCCCCCTCACGCAACCCACTCTCACTCAACGCACTCAATCACATTCCCCCCCACTCACCCCAACCCAACCTCCCTACCCCACATTTACCCATCCCTCCCTCCCTCCCCTCCTTCCCTCTCACTCACCAGGAACGACGTAATATACGGAGAAATGGTAGACGCAAGTTGGGCAAACACACTAGCTGCCCCGATGCCCTGCGACCGCACCTCCGTCGGGAAGAGTTCGGTCGAATAAACGTACACGATTTGGTAGGCGCCGCTGATGCACAGTTTCCCCGACATGGCCAGCGTCATCACCAGCCAGGGGATGTCTATGAGTGGAGAATTTATCTATTTAGATGGGGTGGTGGACGGTGTGTATCTTTAGAGATATGTAGTTTAAGGTAAAGTTATCCATATCCCTCTCCCTAATTCCTCTCCTCTACCTTCCCTCCCTCCCAGCCCTCCCTGCCTCACCGCTCCCTGTCTCCCTCCCTGCCTCCTTCCTCCCTCCCTCCTGCACCCCTCCCTCCTCTTCCCCTCCCTCCTTCCTTCTCCTTTTCTCTCCTAATCTCCCTCCCCTCTCTTACTCCTTCTCTCCCCCCTCCCCTTACCCTTTAGCTCACCAATTGGGATAAAAGCGAGGGTGAGGATGAGAACGCCGCCTCTTCCCTCTCCCTCACTCCCTCACTCCCTCACTCCCTCCCTGCCATCCACCCCCCTCCCTGCCACCCTCCCTCATCCTCCCTTCCCCACCCTCCCTCTCCTTCACCACACCTTCTCTTTCCTTCCCTCCATCTTCTCACCCTCTCTCCCTCCCACTCCCCCACCCTTTCGCTCACCAGTAGGAATAAAAGCAAGCACGAGGATAATGACGCCGCCTCTTTCCTCCCTTCCCTCCCTCCCTCCCTGCCACCCTCACCTACCCTCCCCCTCCTTCCTCTCACCTTCCCTCATCGCAAGCGCGACAATAAAGACGCCGCCTTTTCCCTCCCCTTTCCTCCCCACCCCTCCCTGCCACCCTCACCTACCCTCCTCCCTTCCCTCCCTCTCTCCTTCCCTCCTTCCTCTCACCTTCCCTCCGCCCTCCCCCACCCCTCCCTGCCACCCTCACCTACCCTCCTCCCTTCCCTCCCTCTCTCCTTCCCTCCTTCCTCTCACCTTCCCTCCGCCCTCCCCCACCCCTCCCTGCCACCCTCACCTACCCTCCTCCCTTCCCTCCCTCTCTCCTTCCCTCCTTCCTCTCACCTTCCCTCCGCCCCCCCCCACCCCTCCCTGCCACCCTCACCTACCCTCCTCCCTTCCCTCCCTCTCTCCTTCCCTCCTTCCTCTCACCTTCCCTCCCTCCCTCCCTCCCTCCCTCCCTCCCTCCCTGCCACCCTCACCTACCCTCCTCCCTTCCCTCCCTCTCTCCTTCCCTCCTTCCTCTCACCTTCCCTCCGCCCTCCCCCCACCCCTCCGCTCACCAGTAGGTATAAAGGCAAGCGCGAGGATGAAGACGCCGCAGATGAGGTAGCTGGCGGACGTGGGCCACCGCCTGCCGCAGCGCTGTATGAGGGGCGCCGTCAGGGAGTACCCGGGCACCTCCATCAGGCCCCCGAGGATGATGTAGAGGAAGGGGTCGGCACTGAAGTTGGCGCCGCTGAGGTTGAGGCCGTCGAACACCAGGGACACGGCGAAGAAGTCCAGGCAGACGACGGCCGTGATGGTGGCGATCTCGCGGGTGCTGAGGGGGAGGAGGAGGAGGGGGAGGTGGAGGAGGGAGGGAGAGGAGGAGGTGGGAGGGGGAGGAGGAGGTGGGAGAGGAAGGGAGAGGAGGTGAGGAAGAGGAAGGAGGAGGAGGTGGGAGAGGGAGGGAGAGGAAGTGGGGAAGGGGCAGGAGGAGGAGGAGGAGGAGGAGAAGGAAGAGGTGGGAGAGGGAGGGAGAGGAGGGGGAGGAGGAGGAAAAGAGGGGGGGGGTGATAGAGGAGGATAGAGGAAGGAGGGAGATGGATGGAAAGGGGGAGGGAGAAAGGAGATGAAAGGGGGAGGGGAGGAGGAGAGAAGAGGAGACGATGATAGAGGGGGAGGGAGAGAGGAGGATGGAGAGGAGGACGACAACGAGGACGAGGAGGAGTTATGGTGAAAGTGAGTCAAGATTGCATTTGTCTGCGTGTGCATGAGTGGGAAGGTGTGTGTGTGTGTGTGTGTGTGTGTGTGTGTGTGTGTGTGTGTGTGTGTGTGTGTGTGTGTGTGTGTGTGTGTGTGTGTGTGTGTGTGTGTGCGTGTTTGTGTGTGAGTGTGTATGCGTATGAGGGTTCTTGCAGATGTGTACATCCTACATTTTTGCACACAGAGACATTTCAGATAACCCTTTCATCAAAATAAAAAAGAAACTTTCCCTTATCACTAAAAACAACTTCAGCCTCCTTGTTGCCCGGCTCCAAGTGTTTGTCTCGAACGTCTCTCGATTTCTTATCTCTTTCCCAACACACTATGAAGCCCTTAATAATATAACTATATCTCCTCCCTGTTAATACTCGTGTGTGGGTCAAGTGTCTTCGATTTGTTCCTCGAAACAGGGTTAGAATGCACAAAAAAAGGTAAAGAGAGAAACATTGAATGAAAACAAACATGGCACTAGATGTTCTGGATTTGATGTGCTGTTGAATATGAATTTGTCTACAATGATTCTTTTACCGTATAGTATATGTATACTGCAAATATTTATTTACATCTATCTATCTATCTATCTATCTATCTATCTATCTATCTATCTATCTATCTATCTATCTATCTATCTATCTACACACACACACACACACACACACACACACACACACACACACACACACACACACACACACACACACACACACACACACACACACACACACACATATATATATAATATATATATGTGTATATATATGTGTGTGTGTGTGTGTGTGTGTGTGTGTGTGTGTGTGTGTGTGTGTGTGTGTGTGTGTGTGTGTGTGTGTGTGTGTGTGTGTGTGTGTGTGTGTGTGTGTGTGTGTGTGTGTGTGTGTGTGTGTGTGTGTGTGTGTGCGCGCACATAAAGACAGTGTCCTCGTTTTCTAAAAGAGGGAGATTTAAACTCCATTATCTGTCCTAGTTCTGTGTGATAAGAGAATATTTAAAATATATCACGTGTTCATATCGATTAACAAATAAGATATTGCGTCTTACCTGAATAAAGCAGGCACGCTGAGGAATCTGCATTTCTTACTTTTATCTCCTGCTTTAGGTTTGTGCTTCGCTGTCGTGGACTGGTAGTGCGATTCGAGAGAAGAAAACAAAACGTATCCTTTATTACAAAATCTATACGTACTTATTAACTGAATAAATATGCTCTACACGCACAAAACTTATTACAAAATATCCTGAGAACAAGCAGTTTCAAATCCCACTTGCATTATACAGAAAAAAAATAAAAAATTCACCACAAGACCAACAACGAAGCTACAGCGAGGCACTAACCTCCTCTGGATGTCAGACATGAGGGCGTAGAGGTTACTCGCAGGCGGTAAGGTCGCCTTGTTCCATCGGGCGGCCTTCTGCAGGACCTTCAGGGCCTTCTCGTGGTGTCCTCGGACGATGAGCCACCGCGGGGACTCGTCCATCATGCTGCGACAGGGAGACAGGCAGAGAAAGAGAGACAGGAAAAGGAGACAGAGGAAGGGCGATGGGAAGGAGGAATGGGTTGAAAAAGTTCATCAGTTTTGGTGTATTTTGAGGTTACATATATACATATCATTTCTTTTTAGGAGATACATCTGTAACAGGGGCTATGAACTGTATAAAACTTCGTAGAATAAATGTATTATTCACCGAATTATTACATAAGAAACAAATAAAACTCATCACATCATCACCACACTATGTCAAGTACTACTGCAGAAAACCACACGGACACCCACTACAAGAACGGGAAGACCAGCAGCGTCGGGAGAGACACGGCGAGCTGTAGCCATCTCCAGTCACGAATGAAATACGCCATCATGCCCCACCACATGGTACCCAGTGCCCATGGCAGGCCGATCAAAATGCCCACGGTAGAACGATGCTTTGGCTCACACACCTCCATAGCTGATGAGTTAGTTTGAAATTT
>NC_061849.1:2430124-2432624 GCF_019202785.1 Penaeus chinensis
ACACACACATACACGACTAGATGCCTCCAACATAGGGACTGGTGGAAGTAATGATAGTACTATGTACGTCTTGATTCTTTATTGTTGAAAGAGAAAAACACAATTATAAATACACATTCGATTTTTTATTTTTTAAAGCTTTCTGAACGTTTAGATGACACATCCTTTATTTTGGTTTGTTTGTATGAAAGGCACCGCTTCCAAGACGGACAGATCAATTTATCTGTAGTTATTAATAGTACAGTTACGTATGCTGTTGTTGTTTGTCTATGAACACACGAAGCCACAGCCAGCGGAGGACCCAGACGGGAGATCCTGACGAAACGGTGACGAGGCTCGGTCTGAAGGTCATTCCAGGTCAGCCAAAAACGTCATCTTGGTTCCCGGCATTTTGGAACCCACGTGGGGCCTGGCTTGTCTTGGGCTTATATGGCTGCCGTTTTAACAACATATATGCTTTTGGGGTCGCCATATACACACACGGACATGCACTCTCTCGCACGTAAAATAAAGTCAGTGAATGAATGAAGTTTTATACCCGCGACACTCTTTCACATACAGCAGCCTCCTCTTTCAAAGGACGCGGCCGTATATACTCGCCTCGTGGATGTGCTTATTTCTTCTGTGATTTTTTTTTTTCTGCTTCAATTTTGTCTTATTCTATTTCACCTTTTTTGTTCTTGTTCTTGTTTATAGTATACTTTTTATTTACTCAAATCTACGCTCCCAACCTGGCCTAATAATCATATTAATAACAACAATAATAATGATAATAATAATAATAATAATAATGATATAATGTTGATGATGATAATAATAATAATAATAATAAGGATAATAATGATAATAATAATAATAATAATAATAATAATAATAATAATAATAACAATAATAATCATGATAATAATAATAATAAGGATAATAAGGATAATAATAATAATGATAACAATAATAATAATAATAATAACAATAACAATAATAATAATAATAGTGCGGATGCAAATAATTACGATAAAAATTACAATGATACTGATGATGATAATAACTCTTATAATGAGAGCACATTTGTGTATTCAAATCATCATATTATCACTATTATTATCATTATTGTTATTATCGCTATTACCATTATCATAATTTTCATTACTTTTTCTCATTATTATCAATGCTATTATTATTATAATTAGTAGTAGTAGTAGTAGTTGTATTACTATTACTATTATTATCATTCTCATTCTCATTATCATCAGTATCATCATCAATATCATTATCATTTATATATCATCATTATTGTTATTATTGTTATCACTGTTATTCTTGTTATTATTGCTATTATTATCATTATTATTATCATTGCCAGTGTCATCATTATCATTATCATTACGATAATTATCATTATCATTATTATCATTATCATTATCATTATTATCATTATCATTATCACTCATTTTATAATCATTATTATCATTATCATTATCATTATTATCATTATCATTATCACTCATTTTATAATCATTATCATTACTATGTTCATTATCATTATTACTGCAATCATAACTATTACTATTGCAATTAGTATTGTTGTTCTTATTATGAATATCTTCATCACTATTACTATCATTATCAATATCATCACTATCATCATCTTCAATATCATTATTACTGTTAATACATTTTTTTGAAATATGGTCAATAAACTTTCACGCAAAAAATGCACAGGCACGCAGCCATGCATCTGCAATTAAGCACATAAACTTATTCTCAAGGTCAAGGACGTATACTTAGCGATACAAAAGCAGACACATACACTCATATATACAAACATGTGTGCGCATTCATACTTAGGCACACGCACACACACTCAAAACTCACATACACATTCGCACAAACACTCTTTCTCTCTCTTTTTATATATATATATATATATATATATATATATATATACAATATATATATATATATATATATATATATTATATATATGTATATATATGTATGTATGTATATATATATATATATCCATCTCTCTCTCTCTCTCTCTCTCTCTCTCTCTCTCTCTCTCTCTCTCTCTCTCTCTCTCTCTCTCTCCCTCTCCCTCTCCCTCTCCCTCTCTCTCTCTCTCTCTCTCTCTCTCTCTCTCTCTCTCTCTCTCTCTCTCTCTCTCTCTCTCTCTCTCTCTCTCTCTCTCTCTCTCTCTCTCTCTCTCTCTCTCTCTCTCTCTCTCTCTCTCTCTCTCTCTCTCTCTCTCTCTCTCTCTCTCTCCCTCTCCCTCTCCCTCTCCCTCTCCCTCTCTCTCTCTCTCTCTGTCCCTCCCTCCCTTCCTTCACCCATTTTTCGCGTCACCCAATTGCTTCCAAAATACAGCATCCACGGATAACCCTTACATCAATAAATTCCCTTCGATGTACTAAGCAAGATACTCCTTAAAGCTTATTTTTAACTCCCTTTTACTCCTTATTATCCGTTTGATTCCTCTACAAAAAATAAAAAATAAAATAAA
>NC_061849.1:2435124-2440124 GCF_019202785.1 Penaeus chinensis
ATCCATTTAGTTCTGTTTTCAATCGATCTGATTACAAATCTCCCTCGTGATAAGCCGCCTAAGACCAAGCTAAGTTAATTTGATGCTTATCAGATTTAACTCAAGGAAATATTGAACACCAAGATGGAAAAAAATGACAGCCTATTCACTACCGAAATGATATAGAATATTATATTATAATAGTAAAGAACAGTGTCATTACACAACGTGCATCATAAGAAATAAAGGAAGTTAAACCTGGTATCATAAAATAATTGTAATAATAATGATAATAATAATATTAATAATGATAATAATAACAATAATAATAATGATACTAATAATAATAATGATGATGATAATAATAATAATGCTAATAATAATAAAAATAATAATAATAATAATAATAATAATAATGATAATAATAATAATAATAATAATAATAATAATAATAATAATAATAATAATAATAATAATGATAATAATAATGATAATAATAATAATAATAATAATAATTATAATAATGAGAATGATAATAATGATAATAATAATAACAATAATAATAAGGCCTGACCAGCAACAAAGAATCAAGATTTCTATTGCAATTCTACATTTTTTCCCGAAAATCCTCGGACAGCGAGAGAAACACGCGAACAAATCTTAAACGATAATGGCATTTCTACTGCAAGCATATACCTTTATCCGAAAATGAGAGAAGTTTAAACAATAAAACGATGACAGAAATTGATCTTTATAATTGAATACAACCACTTAGTACATGTCATATCATTGTTATCATATTTCAGGTACCATGGCACTCGGGGACTCAAGATATAGTGCCTTTGAAGACCCTTGGATTAAAAACGCTCTTTACAGCTATCAGATGTTTTTTTGTTTTTTTTATCTATAAATCTGGAATTCATTTGAAAGCGGCGATTGATTAGCAAATGATTATATCGTTGTGGTTTGAAACTCATGAGGAATTGATATGAAAAAAACACAAATCAAGCAAACGTAGGTCTCGAGACCATTTATTTCTAGCCCAAAATTATTGCAAACTCTGTGACAGTTATATAATCATCAAATGATACAACAATGATAATAAATTAATAACCCGCAGACCTTAGCTTTATAAGCACTATCCCTGCATACTTACCCTTCATTTCTTTTCGTTGTTATTTTTACATTTGCCGTCCCTCTTATTTATTTATTTGTTTGGCGTGTTTTCTATTTCGTTTTCTATTTTGTTTTCTGTTTCGTTGTTAAGTTCATATTAAAAGGTATTTACATGACGCCATGATCATGCGATGTCGTCATGAATATCATAGAGCATTAGTGTAAAAATAAAATTTCCATCAGTTGTTAGTACATCAGTCACTTTAAAAAAAAAAAAATCCGACATTTACAGCACTATATAACATAAAATTACAATATATCGTTACGTATCAAGTCAGGGCTTAAAATAACGTCACGTTCCTCTTCCACGTAACACCTCTTGTATCGCCGTCACATCTCACACCATCTTTCTCTGTCACATCCGTCACAGCTTCTCCACGCTCACAGTATCATGTCCGTCACACTGCTGCGTTCGTCACAGCGTCCGTTTCGTCATAGTGTTTATCTCGCCACAGCGTCACGACTCACAGCACTGCGTCCGTTACACCATCACTTTAAAGCGTCACGTCCGTCAGAATAGGTAACTACATCACAGCATCACGCCCGTTGTAGCATCACGCCCGTCACAGCGCCACACTCATCACAGCGTCCATCACATCCACCACACTCGTAATGCATCGCGCCCGTCACAGCGTCCGTCACAGCCACCACACTCGTAATGCATCACGCCCGTCACAGCGTCCGTCACAGCCCCCACACTCGTCACAGCGTCACATCCGTCACCTCGCTCCGCTCCACGTCGTCCTGAGCGCGCGCCACGTGGTACCGCCTCGCGACCCGACGGAGGGCGCGGCGCTCCACCATGCAGTCGCGCCGGAAGTGGTGCGCGTGGAACAGGATCACCATCACCACCACGAGCACTCCGAGGGCGGCGCACACCTGAGGGAGGGACGGGGGAGGGGGTTAGAGGGAAGGGGAAGGAGGGGTGGGATGGGGAGGAGGGAAGAAGAAGGGTGGGAGGGTGAGAGAGAGAGAGAGAGAGAGAGAGAGAGAGAGAGAGAGAGAGAGAGAGAGAGAGAGAGAGAGAGAGAGAGAGAGAGAGCGAGAGAGAGGGGAGAAGAGAAGTAACATACTAAAACTACTACTACTACTACTACTACTAATAATAATAATAATAATAATAATAATAATAATAATAAATATAACAATAACAGTACCAACAACAACAACATTATAACAATAACAAAAAAACAAATTAACCCTACCCAACCCTCCCCCCTAAAAACAGCCGCCAGTGACCTGCCTGTCCCACGAACCTGCAATATCGGCGACATGCCCTGTGAGTCGTCAGCCGCCGGGCGCGAGGTGAGGAGAGGGCCGTGCGTGTCCTGAATGTGTGGCGCCAGACCCGAGACCGCTGCGTTGGACCCGCCCACTCCGCCGCTGCTGCATGGGGGGAGGGGGGGTGGGGAGGGGGTGGGGGAGGGGGGAATGTGATGAGTTGAAGTTTGTTTGTTTTATTTGTTTTAGGATTTATGATTTGTTTTAGGTGTTGGTTTGTTGTTGTTGTTGTCATTATTATTATTGTTGTTTATTATTGTTATTGTTATTATTAATACTATTATTATTTTCATTATTATTATAAGTAGTAGTAGTGTTGTTGTTGTTATTTTTTTATCGTTGTTATTATTATAATCATTTTTAATATCATTATTACTATTGTTATTATCCTTATTATTATCATTATTACTGTTATTACTGTTGCTATTATTATTATTATTATCATTATCATAATTATCATTATTAATATCATTATTATCATAATTATCATTATTAATATCATTATTATCATAATTATCATTAGTAATATCATTATTATCATAATTATCATTATTATCATAATTATCATTATTAATATAATTATTACTATTATGATTATGACTATTATCATTATTATTATCATTGTTATTGTCTTCATTATTATTGTTGTTTGTTGTTGTTATTCTAGCAATCCGTTTTTGTTTTTTATTAATATTTAAACCCTTGTTATCTTCAGTATCATCATTATCATTATTCTTATCATCATTATCGCTATCTTCATAATTATCAATAAAATCATAATCATCATCACTTTTATAAATCACCATCACCATTAATAAATATTTATAGCTAATAACGTTATCAATCTTTACCACTACCGGTAGTTATAATCCATATTATTATGAATACTTATCACTTTATATCATTATATCAAGTTATTTATTAATTTCTCGCATTGTCTATAGATCTTCATTTCCATCAATGTCAGTTATTAATTCCTTCCATTATCAAAAGTTATTGCTTGCTGTCATTATTAAAAAATAACAATTCCTTTCAATAGTTAAGAAATCGCTACTCCCTCCTCTCCCCCCCCCCTCCCTCTTTCCCGCTCCCTCTTTCTCCTCCCCTCCTCCCTCCCCTCATGCCTCTCCCTTTCCTCCTTCCGCCCCTCCTTCCATCCTCCCTCCACCTTCCCTCCTCCTCCACCTCTCTCCCTCCTTCCCCTCTCTCTCCCCTCCCTCCCGCCTTCCTCATCCTCCATCCCTCCCTCTCTCCCTCCCTCCTTCCCCTCTCTCCCCTCCCTCCTTCCCCTCTCTCTCCCCTCCCTCCCGCCTTCCTCGCCCTCCATCCCATCCTCTCTTCCTCCCTCCTTCCCCTCTCTCCCCTCCTTCCTTCCCCTCTCTCTCCCCTCCCTCCCGCCTTCCTCTCCCCCCATCCCTCCCTCTCTCCCTTCCCTCCTTCCCCTCTCTCCCCTCCCTCCTTCCCTTCTCTCTCCCCTCCCTCCCGCCTTCCTCATCCTCCATCCCTCCCTCTCTCCCTCCCTCCTTCCCCTCTCTCCCTCCATCCCTCCCTCTCTCCCTTCCCTCTTTCCCCTCTCTCCCCTCCCTCCTTCCCTTCTCTCTCCCCTCCCTCCCGCCTTCCTCACCCTCCATCCCTCCCTCTCTCCCTCCCTCCTTCCCCTCTCTCCCTCCCTCCTTCCCCTCTCTCCCTTCCCTCCTTCCCCTCTCTCCCCTCCCTCCCCCACCTCTCCCCCTCCCTCACCTGAGACTAGGCAGCGCCCCCTGCTCGCCTCCGCCATGAAGCACAGCTCTGAGGGCATCATAGAACCGCTGTGTCGCATTTCTTGCCGCTTCCCCGACCAGCGTGCTCGGCGGGCTCGGGAGAGGCAGCACGGGCGTGGGCGTGATGAAGTGGGCGGCCGGGTGACTGTCGGCAGCTACCTGGTCGTGGAGGTCGTTGTGGTTTAGGTCGTCCCAAGGAGGAACGACTGAGATGGTGGGGATGATGGTGTACCTCGGGCCCTCGCGCTGGGGAGGGAAAAGGAGGTGAAGAATAGGACTTTGGACACTTCTAAGCGTCTGTGTGGTTTTCAATTCGAGTAGAATAAGAGTTTAGGTTTTTATTCTTTCTATAGATTATCATTATTACTATTATTATTATCATTATTATTATTATTATTATTATTATTATTATTATTATTATTACTATCATTATTATTATTATTATCATTATTATTACTATTATTTTTTTTTTTATTATTATTATTATCGTCATTATTACTATCATTATTATTATTGTTATTATTATTATTACTATTATTACTATTATTATTATTATTATTACTATTATTAAAGTGTTTTTATGATTTTCTTTTCGGTTTTCAATTCATATTAGAATTATTTATTTGAAAATTTTGCTTTTGTTTTGTTTCCGTTCTTTTTTTTTCGTTCTAAATTAATAATTTACCTATTGCTTTTCAATTACAGACGCGTAAATGGAGTGACTGTGACTGGGATTTCCGAGATAATTTTAGATGAAGCTAAATGAATGAGGACGATGAACAAATAAAAAAATAATCGAGAATA
>NC_061849.1:2457624-2465124 GCF_019202785.1 Penaeus chinensis
GACAAAAATTTTCCCCCCTTTTTTAGTTAATCATTGTTGGTGGTTAAAATCTCACCAACACGACTATGATCTCACCCTACCTATCTGGTCGTATATTAATTAATATATAATATAAAAATATATATAATATTATATAAATTTATATATAAAATTAATAAAAATATTTAAAATATATTATATTTTATTATATATATAAAAATGTAAATAAATATATATAAAAATTATAATATTATTATTATTATATAATAAAATATATTATATTTAATATATATTTATATTTTAAAAAATTTTTAATAATTATAATTATATTTAAATTATTATCTAATAATTAAAATTTTTTATAATAATTATATATTAAAACCATTAAAAAATTTATATATATATTAAATTTTTAAAAAATATATATAAAAATATATTTTTTAAAATTAAAAAAACTTAAAATTTTACTTTAAACCCCTATATTAAATTATTTAAACCCTTTCCCCCCATTAAATTTAAATTAAAATTTTTTTAATAAATAAAACCAATTTTTTTTTTTTTTTTTTTTTTTGGGGGGGGGGGGTTTAACCCTGGGCCTCCTTTTGTAAAGTTGAAAATTTTTTTTAAGTTATATCAAAATTCAGCAATGCAAAAATTTAAAATACTTACTATCTTTTGCTTGGGGGCCCCCCCGCATTAAATATATTTAAAAAATTAATATATATATTAAAAAATATAAAATTTTATATTTTTATAATACTATATTTATTAATGATATATTAAATTTTAATATAATAAATTTTAATTTATAATAAATATTTATATATATTAATAAATATATTTTTAAAATTTTGGTATATTATTTATTAATTTAAATTTAAAAAAAATTTTAAAAAAAATTTATTATATCAATACCACCCCAGAAACAACGTTTTTAACACAACAAAATATTTTTTAATAAAAATAAATTTAAAAAATTATAATATAAATATTTATATTTTAAATGTAGTATTAAATTTTACATTATTTTGTTTTTATTAAATAAAATTAAATATTTATATATATTTTATATATTTTTAAATTATATATATAACATAAATATAAATATAATTAATATTAATTATATATACATTTTATAATCAAGTTAATTTTTTTAAATAAATATATTTTTTATAATATATTATATTTAAAATATTATAAAAATATAAAATATTATATACATATATATTAAATATATAATTATATTTTTTAAAATTTTATATATATATATAATATTTTTTAATATATATCATATTGAATATTTTGTGTATATTACAAAAATATTATTTATATGTATATTATACTAGAATATATGTGTATAATATGTAAAATAACAATATATATTTAATATATATATAATGTAAATTAATTTTTATTTTATATTATGTTTAACATATATATATGCATATATTATATATAATAATATATATATTATAAAATATTTTTAATATTTATTAATATATTTTTAAATATATATAATATTTATTTAAAAATTTTAATTAAAATTAATAAATAATTTAAAAAATTCATATTTATATATATATATATAATATATATTATTATTAATATAATATATATAATATATAATATAATATAATATTATTTAAATTTTAAAATTTTTTAAAATATAATAAAAAATTAAAATATTTATTATATTTAATATTTTTAAAATTTATAAATATTTATTAATATTAATATTTATATAAAATAAAATTAAAAAATATATATTTATTATATTTATAATTATATATTATTATAAAATATAAAATTTAAAATTAATATTAAAAATATTATAATAATTAAAAATATTATAATTTTTTATATATATATAATATAAATATTTATATATACATAAACACCCTATTTTTATTATTATATATTATATATAAATAATTTTAAAATTTAAATTAAAATATTTATTTTCTATAAAATATTAATTTAATTATTAAATAAATTAAATTTTATATCTATTTTTTTTTTTTTTTAATTTTTTTTAAATAATTTTTTTTTATATATAATTATTATAAAAAAATTTAAATTTTAAAAATATTTATTATATATATATAATATAATATTATATAATATTTATATATAAATTTTAAAAAAAATTTTAATATTATTTTATATATTTATTTATATATATTATATTAAAAATTATATAAATTTAAATTTAATTATATATTATATTATATATATATAATTTTATATATTATTTATATTTTATATTTTTATATAAAATACATTTTATAAAAAATATATTTAATATATTTACATTTAAAATATACATATATTATATATTATATATAAAAATATTAATAATTTATTAAATATAAATATTATATATTTTATAAATTTATATAATATTTTATAATATATATATATATTTTTTATAATTATAATATAATAAATATATATTTAAATATAAATTTTAAAATTTTTTATATTAATATAATATTATTTTATTTAATTTTATATAATATATTTTTATATATTAATTTTATTTATTATATTAATATATAAATATATATTATATTAAAATATATTTATTTATATTAATTATTTTTTATAATATAAATTATATTTTTATATTTTAATTTTTTATTAAAATTATATTTATAATATAATACTATATATAATATATAAAAATAAAGGATTATAATATATATTAATTTAAATAATATATATAAAAAATATATATATAATAATATTTTATAAACTATATAATATTATACATTATTCCATAAAATTTAAATTTAAATTTTAAAAATAATATTTATAATATTATATTATTTATATATATTTAATATAATATATATTATATTATTATATATATAATATATAATATAATTTTAATTATAATTATAAATTTATATTTAATTTAAAATTTAAAAATTTTATATATAATATAAATATATCATTTATAATTTTAATATTATTTAAATATATATTAATATAAATATATTTTTTTATATATTAAAATAATTAAAATTATAAAATAAATATAAATAATAAAAAATTTTATGATTATATATTATAAATTTATTTTAAAAAATATATTTTAATATTTTATAAATATAAATTCCATATTAAAAATAATATATTTATATATATTTAAAATTATTAATATATATATAATTTATATATAAAATTTTTAAAATAATATATAATTTAATAAAAAATATAAAAAAATATATATATATATAAAAATATATATATATATAAATAATATATATAAATTATATAATTATATAATTATATATTATATATATTTATATATATTATATATATTTATTATATTATATATTTATTATTATATATATAATATTATATATATTATATATTATATATTTATCTATATATTATATATATTTATATATTATATATACTATATATATATATATATATCTTATATATATATATATATATATATATATATATATGATATATATAATATTATATATTATATATAAATATATATTATATATATATCTATTATATATATATATATATTTATATAATATAATATATATATATTTATATATAATATGCATATATTATATATATAATATGCATATTATATATATATAATATGCATATATATATATTACATATATTATATTATATATTATATATTTATGCATATTATATACATATATAATATATATATATATGCATATTATAGATATATATATATATTTATATATATATATATATATTATATATATATGCATATTATATATTATATATTTATATATATATATATATATATATATATGCATATTATATATATATATATTATTTGCATATATATATATTTATTTATATATTATATATATTTGCATATTATATATATATATATATATAATATATTAATAATATATATATATGCATTTATATATATATATTATATATATTTGCATATTATATATATATAATATAGATAATATATATAATTTATATAATATATATGCATATTATATATATATATATAATATATATAATATTATAATATATATATATATATAGTATATATATATATATATATATAATAAATATAATATATATAATATATATTAATATAATATATATATATATATATAACATAATATAATATATATATATATAATTATAATATATATAATAATATATAATTTATATAAATATATAATATATATATATATATAATATATATAATATATATTATATAATTATATATATAATATATATTAATATATATAATAATATGCATATATTATATATATAATAATATAATATATATATTATATAATATATATAATATATATAATATATATATTAATATATATAATCTATATATAATATATATATATAATATATAACATATATATAATCTATATAATCTATATAATATATATATAATATATAAATATATATTAATATATATATAATATAATATAATATATATATAATATATATAAGATATATATATATAATCTATATATAATATATAAATATATATAAATTAATATAATATATATATAAACATATATAATATATATATAATATATATATAATAATATATATATAATAATATAATATAATATATATGATATATATATATATATAATATAATAATATATAATATAATATATAATATATATATAATATATATATAATATAAATAATATATTTATAATATATATATAATAATATATAATATATATATAATATTATATAAAATATATAATAATATAATAATATAATATATTTAATATATATATATAATCTATATATAATATATAATAATATAAATATATAATATAATATATAAAATATATAAAATATATAATATATTTATTATATATATAACATATATATAATATATATATATTATATATATAATATGCATATTATATATATATTAATATATATATAACATATATAAATATATATATATAAAATATATAATATATAGATAATATATATATATATTATAATATATATAATAATATATATATACATTATATATATAATATAGATATATATATATTATATATATATGCATATATTATATATATATATTAATATATATATATATTTGCATATTATATACATATTTGCATATTATATATATTATATTATATATATATATATAATATAATATATATACATATATAATATATATTAATATATTTCATATTATATATAATACATATATATAATAATATATTATATATTTATATATAATTATATATATTATATATATAATATTTATAATATATATAATATATATAAATATATAGTATATATATATAATAATATATATAATAATAATAATATAATATATATATGATATATATAATAAATATAATATATATATATATATAATATAATATATAATTTAAATAATATAAATAATATATATAATATATATAATATATATAATATATAAATATATATAATAATATATAATATAATTATATAATATATAAATATATAATATATTATAATATATATAACTATATATAATCTATATAATCTATATATAATTATATTAATATATATAATATATATTAATATATATATTAATTATTATATATAATATATATATATAATCTATATATAATTATATTTATATATTTATATATATATATTTATATATATTAATATATTATATATTTATATATTATATATAATATATATATATATATATCATTTATATTATAATATATTATACAATATATATAATATATTTAATATATATAATATATATATAATATATATATAATATATATATAATATATATATATATATATATTATATATAATATATATATAATATATATATAATATATTTATAATATTATATATAATTTATATAATAATATATATATAATATACATATAATATATATATATAATATTTATATATATATATAAATATATATTATATATAATATAGATAATATATATTATATAATTATATATAATATTATATATATATAATATATATAATATTATAATATATAATAAATATAATATATATATAATTTATTATAATATATATAATATCTATAATATATCTATAATATATATATAATATTTATAATTATATATAATATTATTATATATATTTTATATAATATATTTATATTATATATTATAATATATATATTATATAATATATTATATATATATATAATATATTATTATATTATATATATAATATATATATAATATATAATATTTATAATATATATATTTATAATATATATATATATATATAATATATATACTATATATAATTATATTAATATATATATATATTATTATAATATTATAATATATATAATATTATATATAATATATATAAGATATATATATATATATGTATATATTATATATATAATATATTTATAATTATATAATATATATATAATATATATCATATATATATATATAATATATTAATAATATATATATAATATTATATATAATATATATATAATATTATATATAATATATATATAATATATATAAATATATATATATAATTACATATGTACATATATATATATAATACATATATATAAATATATATACTATATATAAATATATATAATTTATATAATATATATACTATATATATACATATAATATATATATATATACATTATATATATGATATATATATATATTATTTATTTATATATTATATTTATATATTATATATATAATTTATATATTATATATTTATATATATATATTATATATATAATATTCTTTGTATATATATTTATATATATATTTGTATATATACATATTATATTATATTATATATATACATTATATATACTATATATATATATATTATAATAATATAATTATATATATTATAATATATATAATTATATATATATTTATATATATATATAATTTATATTATATATATATATTATATTATATATAATATAATATATATTAATATTATATATATATTTTATATATTATATTTATTTTATATATAATATATTATATAATATATATAAAATATATAATATAATATATTTATAATATAATATATTAATATATTTTATATATATATATATTTATATATAATTATTTATTATATATTATTATTATATATATATATAATTATATAATATATAAATATATATTATATTAATATATATTATATATAATATAAATAATAATATAATATATTATATATTTATATATATTATAATATATATTATATATTATTATATATATATTTATAATATTTATATATATATTTTATATAATATATATAATATTATTATAATATTTATATATATAATTATTATATTAATATATATTTATAATATATATATATTATTTTATATAATATATTTATATTATATATATATATTATATATTAATATATATTATATATATATATTTATATTTTATTATATATATAATATATTTAATATATATAATATTTATAATATATTATATTATAT
>NC_061849.1:2480124-2482624 GCF_019202785.1 Penaeus chinensis
AGTGAGTGTGAGGGTGAAAGACGATGCATGTTGTGTGTGAAGGCATGTGAGAGAATAGCCTCTTTCTCTAAATGCTCAACATTCGTTCGTTCGTTCATTCATTCATTCATTCATTCATTCATTCATTCATTCATTCATTCATTCATTCATTCATTCATTCATTCTCTCTTTCTTTCTTTCGTTCTCTCCCCCTCTCCCTCTTTCTCTCTCTCACTCCCTCTCCCTCTCCCTCTCCCTGTCTCTCACTCACCCACCCACCCACCCGCCCGCCCACTCACTTACTCTACTCACTCACTCACTCACTCACTCACTCACTCACTCACTCACTCACTCACTCACTCACTCACTCACTCACTCACTCACTCACTCACTCACTCACACTCACTCTCAATCTTTCCCTCCCTCTCTCTTTCCCTCCCTCTCTCTTTCCTTCCCTCTCTCACCCTCCCTCCCTCCCTCTTTCTCTCTCTCTCACCCTCCCTCCCTCCCTCCCTCTTTCTCTCTCTCTCTCACCCTCCCTCCCTCCCTCTTTCTCTCTCTCTCTTTCTCTTTCCCTCCCTCTTTCTCTCTTTCTCTTTCTCTTTCCCTCCCCCTCTCTCTCCCTCTCTATCTCTCCCTCTCTATCTCTCCCTCTCTATCTCTCCCTCTCTATCTCTCCCTCTCTATCTCTCCCTCCCTATCTCTCCCACTCTATCTCTCCCACTCTATCTCTCCCTCTCTATCTCTCCCACTCTATCTCTCCCACTCTATCTCTCCCTCTCTATCTCTCCCTCTCTATCTCTCCCTCTCTATCTCTCCCACTCTATCTCTCCCACTCTATCTCTCCCACTCTATCTCTCCCACTCTATCTCTCCCACTCTATCTCTCCCACTCTATCTCTCCCACTCTATCTCTCCGTCCCTCTCTCCCTCTCTATCTCTCCGTCCCTCTCTCCCTCTCTATCTCTCCGTCCCTCTCTCCCTCTCTATCTCTCCATCCCTCTCTCCCTCTCTATCTCTCCATCCCTCTCTCCCTCTCCCTCTTTATATCTCCCTCTCCCTCTCTTTCTCTCTCTCCCTCCCTTTCTCCCCCCCCCCCCTTCTCTCCCTTCACTCACTCACTCACTCACTCACTCACTCACTCACTCACTCACTCACTCACTCACTCACTCACTCACTCACTCACTCACTCATTTACTTACTCACTCACTCTCTATCCCAACTTCTCATTTTCCTCCCTCTTGTTCTCCCTTCCCCTCTCAATTCTCCCTCTTCCTCCCTACCTTTCTCACACACTCACACTCACGCTTTTAACTCTCATACTTTCAAACCCTCACTTTCACTCATTTGCACTCTTGGACACTCACTCATTAATTCACTCTTACTCATTAATTAATGACTAAGATAACTCCCTCTCAAATAGATGTTTTTTTCTGAGTCCCTCATTGTGCATATAACTCTAAAACAAAAACCTGACCACAATATTTACTGTTCTCACAAAAAGTACCATGAGTGCATGATGCTGTCAAGTTAATTCCAGGTAAACAGATGTCAGTGTGAAACCTTGTAAGTACAAAAAGTTACTTTTAACACATGTTCACACTTGAAAGAAATGAAGTATAAAGCAAAATGGGGAACTACTGTATTGGCAATACCAAACAGAATTAACCATATTTATATTACTTCTGGAGTCACAAGACAGAGTAATTGTTTTGGGACAAATATCTACATTCCTCAACTAGCAACAAGATTTAAGCACACATGCCACATTACCATATGCAAATTTGAAAAGTTTTTGTTTCTCACATGTATCATCTTGAAAATTTCCAACATGATACGCAATGCTTAATAATCCAATGGTACGAATCCACAACTTTCAACATTCCTTTAAGATATGTCTTTCACTGTTATTCCTTAAATAGCTTGTAACTTAAGACTATGCGACAGTAAAAATCACCGTACACTTCACAATTGACAAGATAACACTGCAAGAGAATATCGCTGTGTATTGCATTGCATGGGGCTTTCACATTCATGTCTAGCAATACAAGAGAATTTCAGAGAACACTTTTATAACTCACAACATGTATTGGCAATACTAATATTCATTTTCTTTGCTTTTCTTTTAGTCTCTTTAACTATAACATTTTTCCCAAGGGAATAAAGAAAAAATCAACACACAGGAACTATTTCATCAACCTCTGACATGCTTCATAAACATACACATACATACATAAAATCACTCAATCAGAAACAAACAAAACTGACTAGAACTAAAAAAAAGAAAAAAAAATCCAAATTAAAGTAATCAGTATTTCAAAAAAGAAAAAAAATGGAATGGTTAGTTAGTTGGTGACATTTGCCAAAAACTGATCCCAACATGGCAGTGTTTTTACTCTGGGTTGTGGCCAACAATCCACCAAACTGCAACAAGTTCATTCTTTTTATCTTAACTTTTTTTTAGGCTTTTTGTTTTTTGTTTTTTTGTTTTCTTTGTATAACCCATCTATAAACAACATTCA
>NC_061849.1:2487624-2490124 GCF_019202785.1 Penaeus chinensis
CAGCCAAGTTGAGCTTAAAGAATATAAATAAAACTCTTTAAAAATGAGCTCTAAAGATATTGGTCTACTAAAATTCTTGTGGTTTGTGGAAGATGAAGGAGTCATGACACTTACCCTTCCATCATTGTCAGAGAGCGTGCTGGCACACAAGTTCCTCCTCATACCGATTCTCAGTTTCTGTTGCAAAAGCCCATCCAGGTGCTTCAATGAAAACATGTCAATACAGCATTTGCATCACAGTTAGCATGATGTTGTCAACATTGACTTGCACACGTCTTGATAGTTTTCTCATCACAAATTCCCTTTTGATAGAAACCCTTGAGAAAGCTTTTTGTTTTCTTTTTTGGTATGTATCTTTTTTCTAGACATGAAGGAACACAAAAATGCATACACATCACATTTTTTTCTTTACTTATACATATTCTTTTTATTCATTTTTTCTTTCTATACATTTGCTTTCCAATTATAAGATGCCACCTTCTGCTCTATAAGTGTCACTGCCACCTAATTCCTACTCTTTGGAGACAGAAAAAGGAAGAAAAAAATTCCCTGCATGTTTTCCAATGTGGAACACTTTTATGTTGAATGAGCATGCCACATGCAAGGTTGCCTTCACATGGGTTTGGCACAACACCTCGCCCTCCACTAGCCACAAGAATCATGAGCCGCAGACAGTTTTGAATATTCACACAAACACACAAGAAGGGCTCAGCCTGCGCCTCGCTAGGAGGGGCAATGGCTGACATCACAGTCACCTGACAATCCACCGTTTAAATCACCGACAAGAGGACCGGCACCCTCTGCCTGACGAGCAGTCCCTAGGGGCCTAACCAACTTTGCCATCGGTCAGATTCTCCTCCGGCAATCACCGATGAGATTCCCTCAGTTCCGCTCTGCCGTCTGAGTCCCGGCGAGCAGACTTCTTGCGCTTATTGAAGGCCGTTCGGTGGTATCTGGACTGGTTGCTGCCCCCCAGATTGCCACTACTGCTTGCATTGCCATGGTGGCTGTTGCTGCCATGGTGCACACCTCCATTCCCACTGCTAACAGCATCTCCCATGTACTTGCTCCCGCTGTTACTCTTGCCAGTGCGGCCATCTCCTACGCCAGTGGACGAGCCTGAAATGCCAAGGGGACGTGCAGTACATGTTCCAACATTCATCTACTTGTGGCTGTGTTAGTCTGAGGACGTGTCAGAGCGAGGTAGAGGTGGAGGGAAGAAGTGAGACGGGAAAAACAGTGGGAGGAAGGGAGGAAGGGAGACAGGAGGAACGGTGGAAGGAAGGAAGTGAGACAGGAGAAACAGTAAGAGGAAGGGGGGGAGAGAAAGGGAGAAAATGGGGAAGAGATAGAGGGATAGGGATAGGGATAGGGATAGGGATAGGGATAGGGATAGGGATAGGGATAGGGATAGGGATAGGGAGGAGAGGGAAAAAGGGAGGGTGAAGAAAGGGAGAAAATGATGAAGGGATAGGAAAAGATGGAGAGGGAGAAAGGGAGAGAGACAGGGAGGGAGGGAAGGGAGGGAGGGAGGGAGGAGGGAGAGAGGGAGAGAGGGAGAGAGGGAGAGGAGGGAGAGGAGGGAGGGAGGGAGGGAGGGAGGGAGAGGGAGGGAGGGAGGGAGCGAGGGAGGGAGGGAGGGAGGGAGAGGAGGGAGGGAGGGAGGGAGAGAGGGAGAGAGGGAGAGAGGGAGGGAGGGAGGGAGAGAGAGAGAGAGAGAGAGAGAGAGAGAGAGAGAGAGAGAGAGAGAGAGAGAGAGAGAGAGAGAGAGAGAGAGAGAGAGAGAGAGAGGGGGGGGGGGGGGGAGGGGGGAGAGGGGGAGAGAGAGGGAGGAGAGGGGGAGAGAGAGAGAGAGGGGGGAGAGAGAGAGAGGGGGGGAGAGAGGGAGAGAGAGAGAGAGAGAGAGAGAGAGAGAGAGAGAGAGAGAGAGAGAGAGAGAGAGAGAGGAGAGGAGAGGAGAGGAGAGAGAGAGGGAGAGGGAGAGGGAGAGGGAGAGGGAGAGGGAGGGAGAGAGGGAGAGGGAGAGGGAGAGGGAGAGGGAGAGAGAGAGGGAGAGGGAGAGAGAGAGAGAGAGAGAGAGAGAGAGAGAGAGAGAGAGAGAGAGAGAGAGAGAGAGAGGGAGGGAGGGAGGGAGGGAGGGAGGGAGGGAGGGAGGGAGGGAGGGAGGGAGGGAGGGGGAGGGGGAGGGGGAGGGGGAGGGGGAGGGAGAGGGATAGGGAGAGGGAGAGGGAGAGGGAGAGGGAGAGGGAGAGGGAGAGGAAGAGGGAGAGGGAGAGAGAATCCTATACCTGACTTTGAGTATATTCTGATTAAAAAATATATATACATTTCCTACAAAAAAATTGACATCTTAATTCACCCTAACATCTACCTGAACTCTGTAAAATGCTTATCTTTTATTTATGTGGTCTCCTAATAGCAGATAAAAGGAAACTGGATAATGAAATAAAACAAATAAAAAATATAAATAAAAAATATACAACAGATTGGTGTTCTGGTT
>NC_061849.1:2500124-2502624 GCF_019202785.1 Penaeus chinensis
AATACTAGATAGACTGTACTAGATAGACTGTCAAATGTGAAAAATGGCATTACTACTGCCACTACATCAGTCTAGATAATCTCACTTACAAAAGACACACATCTTTAAACATTTAGATCTAATCACAAGACACACTTCAGACTTCCATAGTGTTGGGAATTTAGTATGGCATTTTCTAAAAGTTATCTTATGTGCTCTTAGCATACAGACCCCATTCAGCCCAATTCATGTCAGGTCGGTCATCTCCATAACTAACGGGCTCCTGAGGTCGGGGTATCCCTACTCAACTAAAAATATTCTTCACACACCAGCTCCACTTCCCTATCTATCTAACTTTATCTCTTCCCCTTTCTCCCTCCTTACTGACTTTCTAACCCTCTTCTCCCATAAAGACCATGTGTTGGAACTAATTTTATTTCTTCTTGTTAATTGTCATAGAATACATTCTAGTTTCATTATATCTAATTTGACACAATACATTTGTTCTGTCTGTGTACATAAACTCCACATTCTGCTAATGCATGGCAGAGGATATCATTTCCTTATACTTATGGGAAGGGAAATATTCTGGGTACTGTACGTCTTGTAGTTTCATAAACTGAACTATAGCAATGACCAGTCTCACCCCCCTTCCAAGTCAGAAAGATGTCATTTGTTAAACACTGATTCAAGTTCTATAAATAAGATGGTCTATCAACATGAACACTTTTCGTCACTTCATGTTCTTGCTCATAATTCCTCAACAATCTTGTCATCACTTTACTTTTCTGACTATTCTACCTCCATTCCACAATTTCCAAGCTTTTGTTCCCAGACATTCATTCAAATCCCTTGTTCCTCCTAGGATCCAGCAACAAAGTCTACGTCATCCTCGAATCTCTGTGCTACACTATATCTGCCACTTTTGATGGTCCCTATTTAAACATTCTAAACAGACACAGATGCACACCAACATTCACATAAACTATATATAGCTAAATATCTGAACCAATATTCTATAATGTTTTAAAGATAAATTTGGTCATTTGAGGAAATACTGGATGTTTTATATTACTGAGAGGCATTCAAATCTCTTTCATAAAACAAAAAAATCAACACTGATCTAAATTTTAAAATCTACCCAAAACCCATGATTAGTATCTGAAAATATTCCCTACATCAAAAATGCAATCAAAGATCAGAGAAGAGCAAATGCCACTGGCTCTAATAGACATCAGGAGAAAGAAAGAAAAAAACTTTGATACAACTGACAGCTGAAAATACTGGGATTAACTGATACAAGATAAATTTATATGAACAAAAGATGTTTAAATTTTGTGGGATTAGTGCTTGTTTAGAAACAATCACTGACCATGATTGCAAATGGACTAAAATCTGGGCATTAGGTTTGCTTGAGTGGTAACTCTCCCAGGTAAGTGGCTTGTAGGGCCAGCCCATACAAACACTTATGTGTGGTATCAAGACTCCTTGTTGACTCTTTACAATGTTCCTAGCCCTTTTCAAAGAGACATATTCTTGCTGTTTTGCTATTCCCTAAGGTCTATATTTGCTATTTGCTATGGAGTGGCACGATGATAAATTATTATTTTCACTGAACTGACTCCATAATCTCTCTCCAGGTAGATTACCCTCTGTGCAATAATAGTAAGAAGTAACAGTATTTTGTGTTCTCTCTTATATTTATGGATTCTTCAATTCTCCGTAACATGTCTTCACCACAGGTAACAGCAGATAGGAAAAGGTTTCTGCACATAAACACGGTGTCCTCCCTAGAGATAGTCTAGCCCTCACCCAGGTATGGCTGACGAATGTAAATTTCACCCTTGTGGATCAATGAATATCCTGCAGGAACTTTATGAGCAAGCCTCTACCTAATAACCTGCTGCATTAATCTCATATGAGTGCTTTGTAGACTTGTGACGAGACATCATATCCAAGAGCCCAAATTGACCATGGAAAGACTTTCCTGTCACTTGGTCCTCAGCCAATTTTTTCTCCCATGACATTCCCCCCACCCCTCGGCCAAATTTTTTCATGACGAGATTCATGTCACCCTAATCCAGAGGGATAAGGTTTGTAAATCAGACACTGTGATGTTACCCTGTAACATATGTTTGAAAGGTACTGTGACAATATGTATTTTATCTGAGTATTCCAACTAGTCAAAAATAAGAACACTAACAAAAATAATACAGTTATATCATTACTATTACTACCAATATTATGGTTATCATAAATTGTGACAAAATTTATTAGGACAAAATTATGATGATCATAATAATGATAACAATAATTTCAGCCTTCTCGATCTGGGTGCCCCACTGCCTGCACATGGCCCAAAATCCAGGCATTAAGCTATATGGCGGGCTATAAGCATAAAATGCTCCACGTTGGTTTTCAAACCAGTGCCCTGGCGGAAACCAAGATGAGAATTATGGCTGACCCTATCTGACCTACAGTTAGCCTCCAGAGGTCAAACCATCAAGAACACTACCAGTGC
>NC_061849.1:2507624-2512624 GCF_019202785.1 Penaeus chinensis
GTCCTTTATAATATTGAGTGACATGACAAAGCAAAGTGCCTCTTTATCCCACTGAAACATCATTACAAAAGGGTTTCCACAACTTTGAATATCTGACTTTTCAGGTCACAATCAAATACAACGTTTCACTGTCAAACAGATTTGTTGAACAAGAAATGCCCCAAGATTCATGCAATGAGGAAATAAAACCGCTAAAGACAACCTCCTTCAATTATTAATATCAATCCCATCTGAAGCAGGTGTCAAGACTCCAAGTATCTTATCATCTCCACTCCCTATCAGCCCTCTTTTTCATTCTTGCCTTAAGCTGCCATGTAAAAACCTAAATCCTAAAAATCTTGTAGAAGAAGGAATAAGCTTAGTGCATAAGCTGGGGGGGGGGGGGGGGTTGCTCCTCTGTTCTGATCGTCACAAACTCGTGCCTCAAAGCCTAACCACTTAAAGGAAAAAAAAAAAAAAAAAAGTACAAATGAATTTCCACAACAATCATATACACCAATCCTCCTTATAACTAGATCAAACCCTGAAGTTCTCATGACACTGAGTATGCCTAATGAGGCACAAGCACTAAGTAATTGACTCCGGTCCATTCATGGGAAAACATGACCACACACCTCCCATGTATAACAATAGTACTGGCCCTCCGGTCTCTTACCCGGAGTGACCTAGGTTCGAGGCCAGGTCAGGGAGGATTGTTATACACCTATATCAATGCGGTATTGCATTATTCCATCCTCCCAGTTCATGTTGCATACCTGGGAAAAATAGATATGTCCTCCCCATTCCTAGCTCTGCTGAAGTGTTACCCTATTGCCAAATCTAATCCACTGATGTACTTTTAATATATTTTACGAAAAGATCACCAGTTTTTATATGGCTTGCTGGATTTTCCTTCTTTTCTTTTTATTTCCTTTCTGGAGAGGGGGAGCAGGAATATATATATAAAAAAAAATAAAAATTAAGTAATGGCCTGAACGAACACATGAAATATTGGGTATGAAAAATAATCCACACACAGGGTAGGTCTGACTACAATTGCTTAACAAAGATCAGTGGTGTCATGGTTCACAGTCTCTGATCTTCATGCACCAGCAAGTATTTTATGGCAAGACAGAACGTGTAGATCTCCCTCGTGGTCAACTGTCGAAGAAGTATCCAGTCCAAGTTCTTGCTAAAAGTACAAGTCAAGGTTCATTATTCCTCGCTTTTGCACAGAGGGCAAGATGTCCCCTGATGCGCTCCTATTCTGGATACTTAGCTTTTCTCCTCTTAGCTTGTAATACATCTATACAGAAGGTTAGTGTAAGGTGATTAAAATCTTAAGTCATCCTGTAATCAATATGCATTCCCTGACATGTGATAATTCCTCATGCACATTATCAGTCTCATCACACAGTGCTATCAGTACCATCATACAGCGTCAGCAGTATTCTAATGCCAGTATTTCATAAACCAAAAGTTTATAACTATTAATAATCTCTATTACATTATCCTTTCATAACTCAAGACACTTTTGCTAACTTTTATAATATCTCCTATAGCTACTATAACATATAAATGCTCCTTGCTATGACTTTTTTTTATATAACACCTTAATTTCCTCTTTTTTTTTCTTTTTTACATACCACTATATATATATTCATTAAACTATGAACTGCTTCAGCAACAGCATGCACCAGATATACATACTAGGATATGTAAAAACCATTATAATCCAAAACCAGAGAAAAAAAAAAGCAAGACCTAGATAAAAGCACACAAAACAATCAAACTTGTAATAACAATAACTAATAAAATTCTAAAAACTCAGAATCTGCACATCAAAACCATCTAAACTGCTCTTTGCCTTACCCTCAGAGATGAGCTGCCACACCCACATCTACTCAATCCTCTATTTTTCCCCGTACAAAGCTCAGAATTCTAAATCAAAACCATGGACCTATGACACGCCCACCCTGACTGTCAAGCTCACTGCTCTCCTGCTTAAAACTTGCATGTCCCCTTGACTGTAAAGTGCCGCTATAGCATGTGCACATAGCGGATCTTTTCCTCCTAGGACTTCAACTGACCATTAGAGACAGTAGTTTTTCCCCTAGAAAAAAAATATATATGGGCAAAATAAAATGACCACCACTTGCTTAAAATCACAAATTCGGCACATATCAGAATTTCATAAATCCTTCGCAAAACTTTTTGCCTTTTTCGTCCTGTGAAAATCAAAATCACTTTTCGAAATTAGGTCACTGAATACCATGTTCATTTTCTTATATAAAAATGCTACCACCTATCAGCAGCAACCGACAATTACACGAATATCAAAAAAAAGTTTAAAGAGCATTATATTTCTGTACAAATTTGTTAATACAAGCTCTTGCTGAGTGAACTGATGGCAGAATGACAAACATGAGGGTATTCAATGCTCCAACGTAACTTTAGAAATGTAAGCAGACCAAGCACCTATCCCAAGGCTGAAAATTTGTCAGTGTACAACAGGAATATCTGATCATGGCATCAACACACCAAGTGTTTTGCCTTCGCATAATGTACTCGACAAAAAGGGCAGACTAGAAACACATTTATTTTATCTTACAAACACAGGCACTAAAAGGTTTCCGAGAATAAGTATGGCAATAATTAATTTTCTCAACCTTTTCACACTGATATGCTAAAAACTCTGGGGCTTATGAAAATTATGCAAGCAATTCCCACGCCTACTACTGCCACACGCCCAAAGGAACAGACACACAACCTGCCCACAATTCCCTTGGCAAACAAAACTGAAAATATCATTCAAACCCTAGTCTTTTACAGTTGAATACTTAAATCTACCTCCCTGCCTGTCTGCCAACCTACCTGCCTGTCTGTCTGTCTGCCTGCCTGCCTGCCTGCCTGCCTGCCTGCCTGCCTGCCTGCCTGCCTGCCTGCCTGCCTGCCTGCCTGCCTGCCTGCCTGCCTGCCTGCCTGCCTGTCTGCCTGTCTGCCTGTCTGCCTGCCTGTCTGCCTGTCTGCCTGTCTGCCTGTCTGCCTGTCTGCCTGCCTGTCTGCCTGTCTGCCTGCCTGTCTGCTTGCCTGTCTGCCTGCCTGCCTGTCTGCCTGCCTGCCTGCCTGCCTGTTTGCATGCCTGCCTGCCTGCCTGTTTGCATGCCTGCCTGCCTGCCTGTCTGCATGCCTGCCTGTCTGTCTGCATGCCTGCCTGCCTGTCTGCATGCCTGCCTGCCTGTCAACCTACTTGCCTGTCTATTTGCCTGCCTGTCTATTTTCCTGATTGCCTGCCTGCCTGTCTATTTGCCTGCCTGCCTGCCTGCCTATTTGCCTGATTGCCTCTGCCCGCCCGCCCTCGCCCGCCCTGCCCGCCGTCCCGCCCGGCACTCACCCGACCACCCCCAGGTCGTAGGAGGCCTCGGGGCGCCTCCAGGGGCATCCTCCGAAGCGCCCGATGAGGTTCTTGTGGTTCTGGTTGAGGCCGTAGGTGCTGGCCCGGTTCTCGCGTTTCCTCTTGGTGCGGTTGTAGTAACTGTTGTTCACGGTGTTATTTTTGTTGCTAGTCCTCTCGGGGGCACTGACGGCAATGAACTCGGGCGCGGCGGCGGTGGTGGTGGAGGAGGAGACGTTGTTGTTGTCGGCGTTGAGGTTCATGTTGTCGAGGCCTTGCTGAGCGGACCAGATCCTGGCCCAGAGCTCCCTGGCTGGACCCTGCTGTTCCGGCTGATACCACCCTATGCTGGGATCCATATGACCCTTGCGACAGCCACGCGCACGCACACAGCCCGTATGCACCTGTATCCACTGTGCTCGACACTTTCAGGCATTAAATTCGACATATAATCAATTAGTTTGGGCGTCGAGACGAGAGCGACGGAGAGACACACACGCCATAACCAACTGAATCTTCACGCACGCGCACGTCCGTCACACGCGCATTTGGGCCCCGGGTTAAATAAAACCCGTGGCTCCAGCGGGGGTTTTAGTTGTATTTTCTCTGGATTATTAATTTGTCTCGCTTCGTCAAGTTCTAAATTATTTTGACTTGATTCTTTATCTTCTTAATGACTATAGTTTTTCGTGCCAGCCCGAGAGCCATTCTGCCAAACGTCCAAAACGTCCATGAGGTCGGAAACGTGGCAACGCCGCGCTGAAATGCGATCGCGGCATGCAAGGCTGTGCAATGTTGCGCATCCAAGGGAAGTTGCATCTGATCTGGCACGTAACTTTCTTGATCTTGACCTCTCGACCTTACCTGACACCAGGAGACACAACGAATAGGTAAGCTTGCCTCTGGGGTTAATGACAGGAGCGCTGGCCTCAGAGGGCTGAAGTTCTGCACGTTTTACTAGTAAATTCTATTGCCTGTCGCAGCCGTGTCTCTCTCGCTGAATGAACAGTTGCTTAAAACTTATTTCGAAGGACAGGTGTTAGATTTACAAAGCTGAGAAAAACAAGAAGATTTTTAAAAAGCGATACGCCTGAAGTTGCGTAACCTTTTTTTTTTTTTAATAAATCCCTAATAATTATGCATAATTACAAACCCACCTTTCTAGAAAATTCTCTTGAATGGAATCATGTACTATATCGCATCAAATAAGCAAAAAGTAGATTATTTCCGTAATGAGAAAGAGGGAAAAAAAATAAACATAAATCTCGCTAAAAACATAATTATTACATAACAGGAATAAGATAATTTTTTTCCCTTAGCATTCACGCCTTGAAACCTTTTACATTTATTATCCGTCCTTTAAACACGTCAAAAACTATTAATTCTCACCAGTGACTTCACAGACCAATAAGTTTTGCCATTAACTCTGATTTTTACTTTATTATTATTCTCATAGATCAAGAGGTCAATGACATTAATATCTTTTGAACGAAATCAAGTTATAAATTTACAGTGACACGCAAGAATTTATGACATCATAATTAGCGACATTTTGAACAAAATCATTTCATGCATTTTCAGTGACATGACTTTCTGACATTATAATAATAATAGTAATATTAGTAAC
>NC_061849.1:2530124-2542624 GCF_019202785.1 Penaeus chinensis
CGCAAGCACGTACCGACTGGGCAGGATCTCGTAGCAGGCCCCCAAAGTCCTGGATCTTGGTTTTGGTTCAGGAGGCTTCTAGCCCCAGGGGCTTCGCTTCACTGCTAAATGTATCAAGAGCCGCCACTAGGGTTTCAAGGACCCAGATGGAAGTCAAAGTCGGTATCCTTTATATTGTCCAGAGTTGCTCTTCAGTGACTTTGGACAGTAGCTCTACCTAGTATTCATTCCATGAAAGTGTTGAAAAGTGTTGGTGCAAGAACACAGCCTTTCCTTACTCCTGAACTAACAAGAAAATCGACAGGTCCCACCACACTTTCAGTACCAATATACAGGCTTGCTATCAATTCAATAATCTTTGTTGGAATTCCTCTTAGTCTCAGTATTCGCGATGCATTGTATGAAACGTCTTCTTGAGGTCGATGTAAGCTGCAAGCAGCCCACGCCCTAACTCACGTCGGCGCTCTACAAAAACTCGAAAGGCCAGGATACAGTCTATTGTGGACTTACCAGGAGTGAATCCAGATTGCTCCGGCCTCTGGTGCCTCTGCAGGTGGTCTCTGATACATCTCAGAAGCATGTGAGCGAGAACCTTGCCTGGTATACTGAGCAGTGTAATGCCTCAGTGATTGCTGAAGTCCCACCGATCCCCTTTCCCCTTCCAGAGAGAGATGTTCACGCCCCTCAGCAGGTAAGGGGGGATGGTACCAATCTGCCAGATACCAATCTGCCAGATGGCAGACAGGCAGCATGCAAGCTGGATGGGTCTGGCAAATGACTCTCGACACTACCCGCATCTAAGTTAATTGTTGGTAGATCAGCCTGTTATAACTGCTCAGAATAGTCAATGCACGCGCAACCCAACTTACTAAGATTACCTGGCCACTTGTTAAGCAGACTGCAGACGTCTGAGAGGAGGGCTTGGTAGGCAGGACGAAACGACCAGAGATAGCTTCAGCAAACCCCGGACATACTCACCCTCCCTCAACTGTCCACATGAAACACCCTAGGGTTTCTGAAATGGACCCGGAGAGTTGCCACAACTAATCTATGATCATTTCCACAGAATTCGGCGCCACGATACAACTTGCAGTTCTGGAGGATCCTCCAGCGACTGCTATCTATATGCATGTGTATGTGTGTGTGTTTGAGTATGTACATGTATATATATGTGTATATATATAAACATACATACATGTTAGTATTTGTCTATCTATTTATCGATTCATCTAATTATCTATCTATCTATTTATCTAAATATATATCTATATATACACGTGTGCGTATGTATGTATGTATGTATGAATGTGTGCGTTCTATCTATCTATATATCTATATCTATATTTATACATACACACACACACACACACACATATATATATATATATATATACATATATATAGATATATATATATATGTGTGTGTGTGTGTGTGTGTGTGTGTGTGTGTGTGTGTGTGTGTGTGTGTGTGTGTGTGTGTGTGTGTGTGTGTGTGTGTGTGTGTGTGTGTGTGTGTGTGTGCGTACACATATGTATTATGTGTGTAATATAGATAGATAGCTAAGTAGGTAGATATACATACACACACATACACCAACCCCCAGCTAGCTAGGAAAACCCCCGCCTTCATCGAGCGCAAACTGCAAACCGACGAACGCACTGGTCGTGAGTTCCTCCAGAAAATATAACGTAAGGTTAGGTTTGCCTTAAGGCCTGAGACCTTGCATGCTGGAGCAGAGAAAGTGGGGTTTTCTTGCCCTTTACCGAGAGCAAGCTGGGGAGGCAGGGTCATGTATATGCTCAAGATAAAGGTCTATATAAGTATACTGATTTTATATGCTTATGGAGATCTTGCTCAAGAAGATGCACACGCATTTATTCACGGACGCGGACGTTTATACTCATGTGAATTTACGCACATACGCGAAACAAAATGAAAAAACAAAAAAAGGGATAGATTGATTAATGATTATTATAATTATAATGATGATGATGAAGTTGGTGGTGGTGATGGTGATGATGGTGGTGATGATGGTGATGATGATGGCGATGGCGATGGCGATGATGATGGCGATGATGATGGCGATGATGATGGCGATGATGATGGCGATGATGATGGCGATGATGATGATGATGATGATGATGATGATGATGATGATGATGATGATGATGATGATGATGATGATGATGATGATGATGATGATGATGATGATGATGATGATGATGATGATGATGATGATGATGATGATGATGATGATAGCAATAGTAACGATAATAATGACAATGAAAATACTTATGAAAATAACAATAATGACATGATGATCCTGATTAAAAAATAATGACAAATAAAGCAACAAACTAAATAAAAAAAATATATATAATACAAAAAGTTATAATTACATCAAATCAAATAATAAATCGAAACACAAATGAAGTTATAATTCAAGGGAGTTTCGTATTCTCGTCGAGGAAAACGCAAGAAGTCAACGACCCCGCTAAGCGCCGTCGGCAGTTGCTACGCTTGACTGACTGACGTAACCTAATATGCGCAGTCATCTGTGGGATTATATATTTAAAAAGAAGTTTGAGATACTTTAGCTGTCACTTTTTTTTTCGAATGGATGGGAGTGTCTGATGAAAAGAAAAAAAAGTTGAGATCATTGTTTGATTGATTTTTTCTTTGTAACTTTTTTTTTTTTAAATTGTTATTCATGTCATGACACTAATCTTCATACATGTTTAAAGAACCGTGGCTGTTGTCATGCAAAACCGTTATAGTCGTCCATGCGTGTCAGATTTTGTATCGAGTTTGACATTCCTTTCACTTTTAATCTTGGACTTGTTAATTTCAACCATAAACAATTATATTTTATTTTCGAAGACATAATTCTTAACTGTGCAGCCTTGATAAAAGCAGCAACGATTTACTCAATTACTCTACTTATCAATATATCAGCATTTCCCAGACAACGGTGATAATAATAAAAGAACATTATTATTAACTTTTTATTACAAATGGACCAAAAATATGTATTTAGCGTTCTTGGTCCGAAAGTTACGATCAGTAGGTCGGCATTTTCACTCTTAAATACATTTCTTAAATACATTTCTAGTGATAGTTGAGAGGTAACCGATAAGAACAGATTTTGGTGAAAATTGTGCAGATATATGATCGAAATATACAACGCGACAATCAAAATGTTCTATACGAAGTAACGAAAATACTTATCGCTAATATTAACCATTCCGGGAAGATAATTAATTAAGTTTGGCGCGAAAATTAAAAAAAAAAAAAAAAAAAAAAAAATGTTTCAAGAAATGAATAGATTCGGCGGAAAATAGAAAACAAGTGTATAAAACCACAAGTGTATAAATTTAATTTTGTATTACCTTAACCACAGTGATTAACACGAAAAAATACGTGTTTCCATAGGACCAAACCGGCTTTTCCGACTTTTTGTTGTCAATTTCTTCGTTTCCTTTGCTAGGTAAGAACGTGGGTACATGGCATGAAAAGGGATTGTATAAGACACAATGAGTAATGTGTGTACCCTGGTAGAGTATGCGAGAGAAAGGGAGGGGGGGGGGGGTCTCCGTTTATTAGTGAAATTTTCTCATGCAGTCTTTCATCATACTCCTTTCGTTCTGTATTTCTGTTCTTATGAGTATAAACTTCGCCGAGTCTGCTAAGTTTTTCCTCATATATTTGTGAAGACTGGTGTAAACACCTTGCACATAAAATCCACACATGAACTGTAGTATAAACGACATAGATATAGAAGTATTTTTTTTCTGCACAAAAATCATTGAATGGATCTTTGATGCAAACTAACACATTTCTGAGAAAACAGAAATTACACGCATCACTACTCCAAATACGAATGAAAATGAAGTCCACTCATGTACTTATTAACATGATTTTATTTAGAAGTCACATTACATCATGGGCTCCCACCCATTATGAAGTCATACACATCATTGGTTCCCTTACATTATGTAGTCGATACATAGCCAGGTTCCAACCATCACAAAATCTGTTTTCTTCTTAGGTTCCCACTCCACACTTTCTACTCTCACATCCTCCTCATGGGTTCTTGAGTCATGACATCACAAATTTTCAACTTAAATAGTCATGCCTCAGCAAAAATAAAAATAAATAAAAGAAAAATAAAAAAAAGAAAGAAAAAAAGTTAAGGGAATCTCTGCCATAAAAAAAAAAAAAAACACTTTTAACCTCAGACACCCATTCCCTTAATAACTTTCCATAGTAAAAAAAGTGCACTACTTATATCCAGCTGATTCCCATGTAAAGTTCCCACACTCTTACCATCATTTCGGGAGACTAATTTTCACTACTTAGAAAGATTGTACTCTATAAATTAGATATATCTTTTAACATTAAATATACAGCCACTTGAGCCCTCACTCCTTACAAGGTCAATGTGTTTGATCAATCACGCTACATCTTAACAAAGCATTACACGCAGTTTATATACAAAGAACAAATACAGATGATTTTAGTCCAGGGTTAATCAAGATCATCTGTTATAGTATCTCCTCAAAGAGAAATACTGTAGCAAAATGATTTTTCAAAAGTATACTTGAACATGAAATAATAAATGATCTAAAGCTCACCTGAAGAATATTTCTTACCTCAAATTTACATTTGACACAAAACCAATAGACTAGAATATCTAAAATATACTAATTGATGTCTGGAACCCTATGGGCATTACAGAAATAAAAATAGTAAGAATTATTCTGTATACTGAATACATTAACATTTGTGTTTAAGACCAAATCATCTAAACATAAATAAAATCACACCAGAACTGGTGCCAAAAGCAACTGTGTTCCTTCAACTTTGCACTGCTTTCCCGTGGAAAAAGAAAAGAAAAATGGGGAAAGCAGAAATCTTTTCTTTTCTCCCACACTTCTACAAGCCAATAAAATTCAGACTCCCCCCCCCCCCCCCCCCCCTCTTAATGAGAAAGGATATTAATTAAATAATTTGGAGATCAGCACAAAGCATGAAGGCTCAGATTTGCTTCTTTGGCACCCACTGATAACCACAAGAAAACCTTGAACGTGAAAGACTGGGGGTTACAATTCCATTTTGTACTATACCTGTTCACTTTTTTTTCCTTTCGCTTAAATCTTTTAAAACTTGAGGGAAAATTTTCCATTCTGAGTTACAAGGCAGGCATTCATAGGATTTATAAAAATATGAAGTATTGTACAGTTAACTCTCACACACCATTGCAAGCATGCAATGTTTTTGTTTTTTTGTTTTTGTCTTTTTTTCTTTCTCTTTTTCATCATCAGGCAAATATGCAGCTTTGGGGAAATGGAATCAGCAAAATGTGTAATGTCTTTGATAATTACTCCACTGAAACATTTCCAACATACACTCTACTCGCTCACCATAATGTTAGGTTATCTTCCTTTCAACAGGCATGCAATACATTTTTTTTTTTGACATACTAAAAAGGCCTTCAGTACATCTCTAAGGCCTTTAATTTACATGGTGATAGGAAAGCCCAGGCAAAATTTAATAATCATAATAATAATAATAATAATAATATTCAATAAGAACTAAAGTTAAACTAATGATAATCATATAAAAAGAAACACAAGACTAACAGATGAAGCCAGTCTTTGTATGCATTTGACACATGAATAGTATTAGTAGTATATCTTTCAAAGGACCATTTTAGTGCACACCACTGACTAAATTCTTCACCAGGATCTGAGTTTCATTTTGGCTTTCACACCACTCTACCCAATGTTCATGCCGACGTCTCTCTTTCTTGGAGGAAATTCTTTTTGAAATTCATTTGGGACCTTGAGGATCTTCATTAATCTTTCCTTAGCATTTCTATTTCTGATAAGTGATATTAAATGTGGACCTTAATTTCAAAAATTATCCTCTGTAATTTATGATGTTACCTAAAATAATAATACAGAAAAATGATCAGGTTAATCATGCTATTCTTCTTTTGTATCTTTATTAAAATATATAATAGATTTGTCATTAACAACCCAATCACTTACATTACTTTATCATGATTATCCTCATTTTATGTAAGAATAAACATATCAGTATTGTATTAAAACATGACGTTATCTCTGACTATGTTGGTAAATTATGTTTCAAGTAATTAACAAGTTTTAGTACAGCCTTCGTCTTACTTGGAACAATAACCTCAGTGGGACCCCTTAATGAATGTGGTAAAGATCTTACCTGGAACAATGTTAAATGAGACTGGAAGCATAAACTAACTCACCTGTCGCTGAAAAGTGACATCTGCCAAAACCCTCTTTGCACAACAACTAGCAATTAAATTTATAAATGCTATGCCCAGAACTGGCCTCTACAAAGATACAATGCTGTACAAGAAGCTCCCATCATCATACAGACAAGGTCTACCTACCAGTGCACTCTTTCAAACCTTCACACTATGCTAAGACGTCTTCCATCAATTTTCTGACAGCCTCTTATTTGTAAAACTCAGAAACCTTACCATTTTCCTAGTCTCTAAGCTAATCCTTTCTTCTAAAGCCTTTGGTTCAACTAGTTTTTTCAATCCACAACTGCTTTCCATAAATCCTTAGTTTGGTTAATCCACACTGAACTTGCTTCATACCGATCCACAAGAAATGATGCACATTAAGGCATGCATTGCTACTGACAACCTTGCAATCAATCAAGAACTTTTGTCACTCATTGGAACCATTCCTCCTTTACTGCTAGGCAGTATATTAATCTATATATAGCTTTCTGTTACATATACTATGTACAATATTTGTTTACAAAGAATAAAATACAGCTTTTTGTTGCAGTACAAAATCACGCATTTTTTTACAGCTTATGTCTTTTTTTAATTTTTGTTTTTTTTCCTGTCTTTAAGAGGACTCATAATCCAAAAATCATCTACAATCCCAATCATCCTATGTCAATGCTAGGGTCAATGCTATACATTTAAAATATCCTGTAGCCACTACTAGGATCAATCCTTTTTGAAATCACAAGACACCCTCCAATGTTATCCACAAATATTTCACTGCCCCACCCACCCTTCTACCCTAACCCCTTATCAAATCCAGACTTACCAGAAGCACGCCCACCGAGTGTAATCACAGCGGCAAGTGACCACTCCTGCTCACCCCGCTTGGCCTTCCTTCCAACATCAAGAGGAATCTCTCTATTTCACACTACTTCAAATTCTGCAGCACCTTCGGGATTGTCATCCTCATCATTTGTGTAGCTGCTCCACTTAATTTTACATTCTTAAAGCCATTTTATTGACAGTTCTTATCACTTTGCTTCCTCTTGATACTTTGCACATTTTATACCAGCCATATTTCTTATAAACTATATAACTGAACAAGGATATGAGCAAAATATTTCAATCCAACTTATAACTCCCTTTTAACCTACTGATCTTAAAATATATGCATATAAAGAAAGATAGAAAGAAAATAAAAGTTATTGGCAATGTTAACTGCAATAGCTGTTGCAACATTTACAACCAAGACATTTTAGAAGTTCAATATGCAATACATTAAAAATAAATAAGAAAAGAACTATCAATAAAAAACAAACATCATAATGCTGAAAGAGTATTTCTTTAAACACTGAAAAAGTAACTACGATAATAAAAATAGCTTTGTTAACAGACACAACTTTCATTTTTCTGAACAAAAAGAGGGACTTTTCATTGAACCTCTCTTAAAAGCATTTCTTTCTTTTCTTTTCCCCTACAAATAATCCCTCCATGAAAATATTTTTTGCATGCAACCAGTGACAAAGCCAGGAATCTCTCCACTTCTATTACAAAACATCCAGTTTAATTCTTTTGCGCTCCTTGACCCTACGACCCACGGTGTCGTCACTTGTATCACAATTGTCACTCTCTTCATCACTGACACGGCGCTTTAAGGTCCCACATTCACCATCGTCATAAAGGTCATGTTTGAAGGAGCATGACATCGACAAGTCTTCAGCACACTCCTGGCTGGAATCCCAACGGTGCTGCTCTGTCTGGTGAGAGGCACCGCAAGTATGGAAGGCAGAATATGGCTGATAATGGAAATGAGGTAGAGTGCCAGGTAGAGTTGAATGGGTGTGTGAAGGGGCTATAGGAGGAGAGCTCACTGAAGTAGGGGTTACTGGTGACAGAGCCAGAGGCACTCCTGCCTGAGATAAAGAAGTCTGAGATGTCAAAGTATTTGGAGAGGTTGAGCTACTGCTGTTTTGTGAGGCAGGAGTGGATGGCAGAGAGGAGAGATGGAGACATTGAGCTTGAGATAAGGATTGTGACTGTGTCAGAGCTTCAGAGCCAGACTCAGGTTTTGTATCTCTGACCAGGGGAAGAGTTTCAGGCACTACTTTACTGTGTGAGGCAGGTTCTACAGCGGAAGTTTCTGAAGGGGAGAGTTCCAGATCAAACACTCGCTCAAGATTCCTCACAGAGCCATTCATGGCACACAAACCACTGCGTCCACTACCACGGCCAAAGACAGCAGAGGGAGTGGCACTCTCCCCACCCTCCTGAGAGGAAGCTTTAGCCAGGGGAACAAACACCACTGTTTCATCACCACCTTGCATTAACACTCCAGCCTGGAGTTGTTGGTTTGCCCCTTCTCCCACAGCCTGCCCACATCCATAGCACAAGAGAGGGTGGGCGGGGGATTTGGAACGCCAGTACTGGAGCTCAGTCTTGCACTTGTTCAGTTCCTGAAAGCAGCAGTCCTCTTTAGAATCATGGCTTAGAGAACAAAGGTTTTCATGAAAATTGTGAAAATAGTTATAAACCATATATTAAGCAAAATATCAGAGTAGCCATCAAACCTTGGACAGTATTAGGGTAAAAAGAGTAAATATGGACTCCTGAAATGATTAGATGTTTAATATCCGGGCTTCAAAACTCTAGTCAATCATGAAAGATATCTACAGCTTTGTTTGCTAAAAGAGTTTCCAATGCTAATTTGACTCTCTTACCTGGAGAACCGTGCTAAACTTTCTTGAAGATTCTTCAAACTTCTTGTCATATTCATCCATGCGTGTTGCATACTCCATCATCTGCTTGTGCTGGTCAGTCAACTTGCTCTTACAACTCTTCAGCTCCCTCTTCAAAGCAACAAGCTGTGTGTTATACCTGTGGAAAGCCATTAACAATGTAAAAAAAAAATAATAAAAAAAATAAATAAGGGGAAAAAAATCAAGGAGGAAAAATTTCTGATGTGAATTATTAGAAAAAAAAAAAAAAAAAAAAAAAAAAAAAAAAATCTCTGTCTCATTGAAAATAAAAGAACAGGTGGAGGGGCATATGCTTGTAGTAGACAGTAAAAGAAAGAAAAGAAAAAAGATGAAGAAGAAAAAACGTGATTGCATCAAAATTTGTATGTAATAAGAACAATACTATTTCTCCTTTTCTCCTGCACATAGAAGGCCATACAACAATTGACTGCTCCCAAGATGAAGATCAGGACTGGAGCTCGGAGGAACATACCTCCTCATGCCCTGACGTATGCGGCGAATCCTCTTGCGAAGGACCATGTTTGAGGGGGGCAGTGTGTCAAATTCTGGGATGTCATCTTCTGGCTCCGATACTCTTGCACTGCCCCCTGAGGGCCTTACACTGCAGCCGTCTGTAATTTTGGAAAGTCAATGATATAATGGTACTGAATGTTAAAAAAAAAAAAAAAAAAAAAGATACAGAATAATGTATATGAAAACACAAATATATATCCCCCACATATCCACATAACCCCCCCCCTCTCTCTCTCACACACACACACACACACACACACACACACACACACACACACACACACACACACACACACACACACACACACACACACACACACACACACACACACACACACACACACACAGAGAGAGAGAGAGAGAGAGAGAGAGAGAGAGAGAGAGAGAGAGAGAGAGAGAGAGAGAGAGAGAGAGAGAGAGAGAGAGAGATTATGTGATTGATGGCTACTGTCAAAGTAATAACATGAATCTATTATACCAAGGATCAATACAGCATCACAGCATGATCATGATTGTAGTAAAAACCAACTGAGAAGTGTGGGTGAAAATCCAGCTTCACCTAAACCCTACTGTTTGTTATGACGTGTATACACATGACCTGTCAGGATGGGATTAAAGTGGGTTGTCATTGATGGCACAACCTAGTGTAGTTCAGTTTATTTGATAAATCAACAACTGTGTGCAGTGAACGAATATGAAAGGGAGAACTGCACTGTGAAAACAAGCTGAATGTATGCCACAAAGTTTCCAGTCAAGGTATGAGGTTTAGGTGAAGCTTGTCTTCTCGAAGTATACTCTTCAAATCTATTAGTCAAGGCTTGTCCAAGTGAACCCACTGGTACATGATTGTTACATGCAGTTACCTCTACTTTCAAGCTAGCTAGTATGTCCTTGTATATGGCATATATGAATGTAGCCATTTAGAAGAGGTTGCTCCAGATATATTTTTCTACAGTACAAATACACTTTGGGTTCTTGAACACTTGCATTCTTGGAAGGACGGGAGTACTGGTGTGGACAGAACTCATCATTTCATTTATTGATAGGTTTTTTGTACAAAGCATAATTATTGTAAAGTAAAGTAAATATGCATATATATATATATTTATATATATATATATATATATATATATATATATATATATATATATATATTTATATATATATTTATATATATATATATATATATATATATATATATATATATATTTATATATATATATATCACAATTGTCACATAAGTATATATATATATATATATATATATATATATATATATATATATATATATATATATACTTGGAATTATGGCTCACTGAGGGCATTAGACCCTAGTGTTTATGTGGTGTGTACTCACCCCATAAGAGCCCATTCAGGAAAAACACAAAACTCTTACCAGAATATCGAGTAGTGATGTCCAGGAAGTCTGACCCAAAACAGGTTATTTCTGGAAGTCTTGGTTCTATGTGTTCTTTGAAATATTCCATGGCCATTGAGGAGAGATCAAACAGTTCATCTGTCACCTTGTATGCTCTGCCTAGTGTAGGGGTGTTCTTAATGTACCATAAAATACGATGTACTTCATCCAAGATCTGGAAAATGTACAAATATCTACTTTATCACTGCTTTTAAGTCTTTGAAAGGAGATTGTATAGCCCACAAAATATACTGTTTTATATATGGTCCACTAAATTGATTTGTCCTTGAGAAGTAAGAATACAGATTCATTTTGCATTTACTTTCAACCAAGTACCACCTCTAACCAAAATGTAAATATCATCTTTTAATATAATATAATAATTACAGGTGCAAACAGTGACAAGACTATACTTTGATAGATAAACACAACAAAATTAAAAAAAATAAAAAGTTTGGTATCATTTAGAATTCTGTGATGGCATAATCAGACAGGTACTGTTACTAACAAAAAAAAAAAAGCCTCTTATTTGGCTCAGTTGCTTCATAAAAAAAACTTTTTCAGGACTATTACACTTTTTTTTAACCAGATAAAGAATTCACATATACTCACATCTCCTGCAAAGAAGCAACAGTGTTTCCTTTCAATGTGCTTGCCAAAGGACATCTGAAGAAGCATCAAGCGCATGTGTAACGTCTCAACAATGTCATGTTCCCGCACAAGAGGGTGCTTGCGCCTCGCCGACTCCCTTCGAGGCATCTGACCTTTGATGGACTGGAATCTCTGTGACATTAAATGCTGCAGCCGCTGGAAAGCTGCATTCAAGATGTTTGACCCAATTTGCTCGAACCTCTTGCATGTCTAGAGAAAGAGGTAATATTTTTTTCTAATGCAACCAATTTCATCATTCTTAACACTACCAATGTTTATTCTCTTTTATTACAATCAATAAGCTAGGTCAAGGCACTGCACTTGACACTACAAAGAACAAGGGGAAGGAAAATGGTCAACAAACTCGGCTGAGACAATCTATAAAGAAAAAGTAATAATTCAAACTTATAAATGAATAGTAGTAATAATCATCTACTTTATTTGTTTCTTAAAGTCTGAAAAAGCAAACATAAGTTGCCTAGCACGCCTGTTACATTCAATGAACAGTTACAACCCATTCTTACCCGTCTGATCTCGCCAATATTTTTATATGTGAGGTATGAAAAGATCTTTTCAAATATTTCATTTGGAAGGTCTAGGATGTGCAGTTTCACCACTCCCTCCTCCTGTGGTGCTGCAGAATCTGCTGGAAGAGACTGCTCTGCCTGTGGCTCTGTTGGCGACCCAGACGCCAAAGCTAGTCCTGATGGAGACTTGGATCCAACACCCACCTGGAAAACGACCAGGGATCCATCCAATGATTTTAAATGAAATGAGAAAAAGGAAAGTAGATCATTCTTTTTCTCTGCTAGATTCATGGCTTTACAAGGTTACTGAATATCCTCAAATGTTATACAAGATAACCTAGCTGCTGTA
>NC_061849.1:2560124-2575124 GCF_019202785.1 Penaeus chinensis
GTCAGTTATACCTTAGTACTGAGAACACGGGAGGATAGACTGCTTCACTGCGTATTCCGATGCAAGGTAGATTGGTAAGAACATGAAAAGCATACCTTTTGAAGCAAGGCAGATTATTCTAAGCATCAAGAGACCCGTCAAAATAACACCTTTTGAAGCAAGGCAGATTATTCTGAGCATCAAGAGTCCCGTCAAAATAACACCTTTTGAAGCAAGACAGATTCTAAGCATCAAGAGTCCCGTCAAAATAACACCTTTTGAAGCAAGACAGATTCTAAGCATCAAGAGTCCCGTCAAAATAACACCTTTTGAAGCAAGGCAAATTGGTCTGAGCATTTCCTGTTCTAACTAGTCACTATTTTTAACCAAAGTAGATTGGTCCGGATATTGTAAGTCCCACCAAATCATGTTTTTTTTTAATCTCGGTCTCTTGTCGGCCATGCTACCTGCTTAAAAATGCTTAAAGATAAAAGTAAAAGAAAAAAAAAAAAAAAAAAAACCAGTAAAGACGTAGAACCAATTCTGAATGCGGGACAAAGTTATTACTAGGAAAATTACAGCATCCGCTGTTCAAACGTCACTTTTTGTTGTCAAATAGGCAGAAAAACTTACTTTTAGATTACAAAGGTAAACATAATAGGGACCCCGATGCCTATGCACAGACCTTTTTCTAAAAACAGAAACGGCCAAGAATAAAATTACATATTGCTTGAAGAACCAACGACTAAACAGCTTGTGATATGGACAACAGAAATATAAATATTTCCTCAGTATCAACATATCAGTTTCTGCAACCATTAGCAACTGCAGACAATCTTATACGAACGAAACACCTTGACAGTGACATTGCTTTTATATTCGCTATCGCCATCATAACACTAGTTGCAGCATCTACAACATTGTCTTTATTCTTTAATATCACTTAAGGTAAAATATAATGTTTGAAGATCCTCAAGCATTTTCGACAAAGATTCATTCATTCGCGTTATTTGAATTTTCTTTAAAGATTCACTGAAGTGCGATATTTCACTACAGACAGGAACGCCACATGTATGAGATGACTCGGAATTTTTATCAGAAGAGGAAATTCTTGAGTGATTACATCTTCTTTATAGTTTAAACTGATAAGAGTTGCACTCTAGCCATTATGACAAAACTCCAAGTGTTTATATATTGTTTTTTAAACATTTACGAAGTTTATTGTGGGAAAATAATAATATAGTCATATAAACACCTTGCTGAAAGCGCTGTGGTAATTGAACGCACTGCTATGCATAATTCATTTTCTTTTTTTTTTGCATTACAGAATATCCATTGGATATGCAAAGCACGCGACTTAGGGTGGGATATATTTTTATCATGCAGCGGCAGGAGAGACGACATATGTGATGCTATGACGTGAATATAAAGAACAGCAAATATAATGGTGCAGCAGGAATGATAATATAAAAATATTAATATCTTATCGTGTTACTATGTAATAATAAAAAACAAACTTTATTCGTTACCTCTCATTCTGGTTTAAAAAATAACAGCCTGAAAATCCGGACAAAGTTATGGTCATTATCACGATCGTGGGAAGTTGTCCTAATCATGAATGCCAGAATATGATACACATTAGAGTAATATATGCGTTACATAATACGATCGACATGTTTCATGCTCGTACGCTAATATCTCTCAATGTTACCAGAACGAGAGACACACCTTGCGGATCTCGTGTCGCAAAGTAAATCAAGCATTGTACCATGATCTCCGCATGACAAGAGGATCTCCTTAACAAACATATACAAATGATAAATATTTTCGGATCATGAGATTAATGTATCGACTCGATCTCAATGTATTTTATCCCAGGGACTTGTGGCAACATTGCACGGCAGACGACAGAGGATCAGTTGCCCCTCAGACGTCAGAGAGCAAAGGTGTCGCGCTGTCTTGTCTCGTGTTTTCGACAAGAAAAAAAACAATGACAGTCTATTTCCTACTTAGCACAGTGCCACGATGACCGAACGATTAGTGTCCGAGATACTGAATAGGTTTTTAGGAACCTATATCGAGAATTTAGACCCATCGAAGCTCAGGATCAGCATATGGGGTGGTGAGTAGGGTTCGACCCCGTTGTAGTGAACTTGCATTGTGTATCTAATCTTTATTTCCTCGAATTTTGGTTTTATTCTTGGCCGTCAGGGATAGAATTCACTCGGGTTTTTTTCTTATTCGATGGCTATGGACAACCACCCACCACCCAAGAAATTACAAATAGCAGATCCATTGCAGAAGGGAGGAGGGGGAAAGAGCACTGTCTTTAACTATCTTCAACACTTTCTGTAAGGAAATTCGCGTAAATCCAAACACTTGCGGGAAATACGCGGACATTATGGCACAGATCACGAAATACGCAATAGGAAATTAAAAAAAGAAAGAGAAATGAAACTGATACGAGGCAGCTTTGTTTACATCCTGCAGTGCCACCAACGCCAAACGGATTGATACATCATTTCTTTCCTAAATCAATTTTAATATTTCGACCCAAACTAAAACCAATTCCTGACTCGTACCCATCATCTGGAAGACATCTAGGAACCACGAGAACATACTAAAAGAGAATAGAATAATTAAAGAAGACATCGCGAGGGAATTGATAATCAGAAGTACTAGATTGGGGAAGAAAGGCATTGGCAATGATGATCTTGTGACAATCCAGCCAGATCATACACACGTGATGCTCGAGTTGTATGTTGTATGCGATGTATTATTTTGAGGGATGACGTCTGCCTTGTTGTAGTATGCTATAGGTTGCTGTTAGGATTTGTTGTATTTTGTAGTTAATTGTATTATGGTGAGTTGTCTACATGGTTATATTTTGTCTTGTGGTGGACTGTACTGTCTATTTTATTTTGTGGGCTGTATTGTTTACACTGTTGTATTAGATATCCATGTACTGCATAGGACTGGATTTCCCCCCACTCTGTTGTATTGCATTGGGATGTGCTGTCATCTGTTGTATGATGTAATGTGCTGCATCATGTCTAGGCTTATTTCCTACTGTATTGTAGGAAGAAGTGTAATATTGTCTTGTATTGCTATGGGTTCTTAAGATCCTTAGTTCACACACTGAAGCATATGGGAAGTCTACACCTCAGACTAAGCTTGGATCTCTTTTGCTAGATTGTTAATAAGGCTTAATTTAGGGGCTCTAACCACAGCTGGCATTTTGAATAGCCTTCAGCGAAACTTTTACTGCGTGATCTCTTGCATGTGTGTGTGTGTGTGTGTGTGTGTGTGTGTGTGTGTGTGTGTGTGTGTGTGTGTGTGTGTGTGTGTGTGTGTGTGTGTGTGTGTGTGTGTGTGTGTGAGAGAACTCTTCATTACAAGGGAATGTTGAGGAACTGGCCTCATGCAACATTTCATAATGTGCACATAAGTATGAATAAGAAGGACTGTTTTCACTGTGCAAGAGATGTATTGGGTGCATTTCAGTTAAATCTTTATCCGAAGTTATATGATATGTATTTCTGGTGAATATTTGATTGAAATGCAGCAGATGAGCGTGGAGTGTGAAGCTGTTCATTCTTATTTATGTGTTGTTGTTGTTGTTGTTGTTGTTGTTGTGGTTGTTCATTATTCATTAACTTTTGTTGTTAAATTTTTCTCTGTGGTATATCTTGTTTGCTAACTTTGAAGAACATATTTAAAGTCAGTGTTACATGTCCTATATGATCCTGAAATTAAGAAATTGTTTTTTTGTGTGCCAGTAGGATCTTTGTTTCTGTGTTGCATGTATTAGGATTCAAGATAGCATACAAATAGCATACAAATTCGAATTTTTTTAATAGGAATACACATTTGAGTGGGGACTTTAATGATATATTGGACTGTAGCAATTAACTATGATTATGTAGATGAAGCAAACAATTTAATTTGAAGTAATGTTTAAAATGTTTATTGTATGGGAAAAGATTTTAATTTTGACTTTGGTCTTCACTGATTCATATCATTGGCTTATTTGTTACCATGCAAGTTTAAACCCACTTTTTTTCCCCCTTTGGGTAAGGGCTTTAGAAGGTTATCTGCCATATATATTTAGGTGTATTTTTTTTTTTTTAATACTGGGTCTAGCTTCCTGCATCTGCTACTTTACTGCAAACCAACTGTGGTCTGGTTTCCATAATTTATTTAATTTTATTGCAAAGTTTCTTGCATCCAAGCCACTTTTCCTAGTGGCTTGTCAGGATATTTTTTATCCTTTTCACTAATTTGTCTATTTTTGAAAAAGAAATGAAAAAAAAAAAAATTAAGAAGGAACAAAAATATGTGAATGGTTTGTTAAAATTCTATCTACACAATATATATTTTTTTCTCCATATATTTGTTCAGTTTTTTGACAGCCACTTGCTCTATGCATGGTGACATGAAATTACATGTAATTTAGCTGCTAAAGTGGTGTGTGCTGAGTGGCCTTCATTTGCAGGTGTTGCATCATTAATGCTTTTTTTTCCTTTTTCTTTTTAGCACTTGGGTGTGTATGCTTTAAGATATATTTATTTATTTATTTATTATTATTATGATATTTTTTTTTTTTTTTTTTTTAATTCCAGATTTTAGATACATTTTTCCAGTATCATTTTTTTTCCTTTTATAAGAGTTATTGGAGGGAAAGTTTGCACTATATTCCATTGATTATGCTAATCACTTTTCAGGAAGTTTTGAGCTTGGGTAAACCGCTTGTTGCTCTTATAAGCCAGGAGAAAGAAATCTCTTCTTTTTATCTTCGGCATTTTATTCTGTTCAGTTGTACATTTTACTTAAAAAAACATAATATCAAACATTTTCTTTATGTTACTTATTTTTAGAATGAAGGTTACCTTAATGTCAAAGCCCTAGATAGCTTTACCAAATACAGGCTGTTTGTGTTTGAAATGAAATTTAGACTTTGCTGTAACATCAAGTAAATTTATCATGCACAGGCTTATTTTCTTGACTGCAAATAAGGATTGTTATAGGGTATGTGTTAGAAGATACTTTGAACGTATCTTTATAAGCAATTAGGGTTTTATTTCTAAGATTGGATGAGACATTCTCGATACAGTGGAAGTGCTTTCAGAGCGATAGATACTTGATTTAAATGAGAATTTTGCTGTTGTATTTTTTCGATAGCAGTATGGGTTTGGTTTATGGAAGTGATGTGATGAAAAGGATAACAGTGGTAGAGGTGCAGCATATTTGTTTTTGTTTTTTGCTTTTTCTTTTTAGCTAGATGTCTTGGCAGTCATATCTGTAATGTATTAGGCAAGCAAACCAGATGCCAATTCTGTTCAAATGGTCAACTACAATATCTGAGACATGATTCAGTATGAAAAAAAAAAAAGAAAACCTGGAAAAAGATCTCAAAGAGGTGATGGAACAGAACACTATAGTTGAAGTATTGCAGCATTAGTCTCAGATTTCCTGGAGGTTTGGAAAAATGGGAAGGGGTAAGCTTCCTTTAAGTGATAAAGTGAGGTCATAGACATTCTCCATATGGGATATATATATATATAAGGAGCTACGGCATATTATTTAGTGTTGAGGAATTGTTGGGAGTTTCTAAAGGTTGTTTGAGCTAAGTAGTATTCTCAGATTTATATTTATGAAAAAGATGGGTGAAAGTAACATGAACATGAAAGCAGTAGGTGAACAGAGCTAAAGAGGGATACTGTAGTGTCATTGTTTGAACATATAATGCAACTGTTGTCATTATTGTTATCATTGAGTAGTCAGTTGCATTGTAGATAAGAAAAAACAAGGGATTTGTTTATAATCACAAGGAGGAGGTTAGACATAGAAAGCATTCTGGGTTGTAAAACAGTATGGCTGATTACATAGTGCTTTTGTTATAATTTTTCCACTTCTCAAACATAAAAGTTTTGTCCTCATGGTTTCATTTGCACAGATCTTGGAGTTGCACTCTTTGTCGGGTGTTTGGCTTCCAGTTTTTATTTAAATCTATACTGCATTATAGAATATATCAATTGAATTACATAGGCTGGTCTAACATGTTCAGAGAGCAATGATAGCAGATCAGTGCCTGCCAACAAGATAACATTAAAGTGTATAAGTGTCCATTGTCTTCAGAATAAACAAGTGTGGAATTATGCATAAAACATGGTTATGATGTATGAATGATGTGTTAAATGAATTATCCTCTTTTATTCCTTAGTCTGTTTTTGATCCTTCATTTGGTATTTAGTTCCCAAATGTCACGGGGTAAGGCATATGATTGGATGAGATATAATGCCATTGTTCTAGTGATCAGTGTGTAATCACCTTATCAGCAGAGTGATAAGTGATGAAGAGGAAGGATGCGTAGCATTAAATGCCAGGCTCCTGAGTCGCACCGACGAGGGACGGGAGTAATGGGAGTGAGACAACAGATATTGAGGCTGGGAGCATTAAGATTTGACTGAGAGGATTAGGAAGGGACAGGGACAAGACGGGGCAGGGAGGAGAGAAGGAAAAAGGGAAGTGAGAAGGGTGATGGGGAAGAGGGAGAGGAGGGAGAAGATATGGAGAAAGGGAGGGAGAAAGGGTGGGAGAGTGAGAGAGAGAATGGGAGGGAAAAAGGTGATGGGGAGGGAAAAGAGAGAGAGAAAGGGTGGGAGAAGGGGAAGTAGAAGAGAGGGAGGAGGGGAGGGAAAAGTGTGATGGGGAGGGAAAAGAAAAAGAGAAAGGGAAGGTGATGGTGAGGGAGAAGAGAGGTAGCAAGGGTGGGAGGAGGAAAGAGAGAATGAAAGAGAGAAATGAGAATTGGAAGGGGAAGTAGAAGGAGAGGAAGAAGAGAGGGAGAAGGTTAGAGAAAAAGGGTGATGGAGAGGGAGAAGGGGAGAAAGAAGAGAGAGAATGGGAGGGAGAAGAAGAGTCAGAAGGAGAAGTAGAAGGGAAAGAAGAAGAGAAGGGGAGTGAGAAGGGGGGAATGGGAGAAGAGGAGAGAATATTGAAAAATGAATGGAGAGAGAAGGGAAAGGGGAAAGAGAAAGGGGAGGGAGAAGAGAGGGAGAGGGAGAAGTGAAAGGAAATGGAGAGGGAGAAGGAAAAAGAAAAGTGAGGGCGAAGATAGGGAGAAGGGGAGGGAAATAGGAGGAGGAAAGAGGAAGAAATGGAGGGGGAAAAGGGAGAGAGAAAGGGATAAGAGGAAGGTAAATAGGGGGGAGAATAGAAGAGAGTGAGAAGGAGAGAGAGAAAGGGAGGGAGGAAAGGAGGGAGAAGAGAAGAAGGGGAGAGAGAAAGGAAGGGAGAAGAGAGGGAGAAGAGAAGGAGAAGAGAAGGAGAAGAGAGAGATCGGAGGGACAAAAGTGGGAGAAGGAGGAGTAGGAAAGGGATAGGGAGAAAGGGAAAGAAGAGAAGTAGAAGAAGGAGAAGGAGAAGAGAAGGAGAAGGAGAAGGAGAGAAGGAGAAGAAGGAGAGAAGGAGAAGGAGAAGGAGAAGGAGAAGGAGAAGGAGAAGGAGAAGGAGAAGGAGAAGGAGAAGGAGAAGGAGAAGGAGAAGGAGAAGAAGAAGAAGAAGAAGAAGAAGAAGAAGGAGAAGGAGAAGGAGAAGGAGAAGGAGAAGGAGAAGAAGAAGAAGAAGAAGAAGAAGAAGGAGAAGGAGAAGGAGAAGGAGAAGGAGAAGGAGAAGGAGAAGGAGAAGGAGAAGGAGAAGGAGAAGGAGAAGAGCAAGAAGAAGAAGAAGAAGGAGAAGGAGAAGGAGAAGGAGAAGGAGAAGGAGAAGGAGAAGGAGAAGGAGAAGGAGAAGAAGGATGATGATGAGGATGAGGATGAGGATGAGGATGAGGATGAGGGAGAGGGAGAGTAAGAAGAAGAGTAAATGTAAATGGATGTGAGAGAGGGAGTGAGAGGGAGGGTTGGTGAGACCGGTACATGCACGAGTGAAGAAAGGAGCAACAGCACCAAACTTCAACAAAAGCAAGTGATCGCGAGCGGCTGTTTCGCAGAGAGCAGCAGACAAAAGCAGAACGTATAGTAAAACGCCGCGTCACCCATCACGCGCCATGCTTAGAGGGCGGGAAACGTGATGGTACGTGTGGGGAAGAAGATCTGGATTTTGGTGGGGGGGGGGAGTGTTAGGGGGGTAAATGGGAAGAGGGGGAATGAGGGAATAATGGGTAAGGGGGATAACGAAACGATGTAAAGGGGATGATGAATAAATCGTAAAGGGGAGGGGGAGAGAAGAGGGAAAATGGGGGAAGGCGGAAAAAAATATGAGGAGGATGAGGAGGAGGGAGGGAGGGAGGGAGGGAGGGGAGGGAGGGAGGGAGGGAGGGAGGGAGGGAGGGAGGGAGGGAGGGAGGGAGGGAGGGTGGGTGGGTAGGAGGATGAGGAGGGAGGGAAGGAAAGGAAGGAGGGAGGGAGGGAGGAGGGAGGGAGGGAGGGAGGGAGGGAGGGAGGGAGGGAGGGAGGGAGGGAGGGAGGGAGGGAGGGAGGGAGGGAGGGAGGGAGGGAGAAGGAGGGTTGGTGAGAGCGGTGCATGCACGAGTGAAAAGAGGAGCAGCAGCTCCAGGGAGGGAGGGAGGGAGGGTAGGAGGATGAGGATGGAGGGAGGGTGGTAAGAGAATGAAGAGGGAGGGAGGGCAGGAAGGAAAGGAAGAGAAGTGAGGGAGGGAGGGTAAGAGGCTGAGGAGGGAGGAAGGGGATTGGGTTATCCTTACGGGAAAGGTGAGGGAAGGAAGGGAAGGGGGTGGGGGGGTTGAGGGGAATTATTATCGTCCCCAACTTCGGCGCTGTGACATCTAACGGCACCTGGCAAAAGTAGAGTCTCTGCAGATACGAGTTTTTAACTTTTTTTTTTTTTTGTTAATCCCCGAATCTTATTTTTTTCTAGTTATTTTTTTTTTTACGAGTGTCGATAATATTGCGTGTAGAAATAAAATAACAATAACTGCAACATCAGTGACAACAGAAGCAACACAAATAACAACAATAACTAAAATAACAACAAAAATAACAACAAATCATAACCCAAAAATACAACAGATAATTTCTTCCAAATCATAGTAGAGGGAGAAGGCGAAGGGGAGGAAGAAAACGAAAAGAAGAAGAAAGGGAGAAGAGAGAGAGAGAGAGAGAGAGAGAGAGAGAGAGAGAGAGAGAGAGAGAGAGAGAGAGAGAGAGAGAGAGAGAGAGAGAGAGAGAAGGAAAACAAACTAAAAAATAATAAATAAAATGCATGACTGAGTTTGACCGACATTTAAAAAAAAAAAATCTTTTGGGAGTAATGAGAAGGAATAAAAGAAAGAAAGAAAGAAAGAAAAAAAAAACGAAACATAAAATAGACCAATGACGAAGCATGGGAAGCAGGACAGGACTAAGGCTGATGCCCCAACAACACTAATAAGGATGACAAAGCGACCATGGCTGTAATCTCATTGTGTTTCTGGAACCGTACAACAACAACAGTAACAACAACAAAAACAACAACAACAAAAACAACAACAAACAACAACAGTAACAACAACAACAGTAGCAGCAGCAACAGCAACAACAAAAACAACAACAACAAAAACAACAACAACAACAACGGCAGCAGCAACAACAACATCTACATCAAGAATAAATGTAACAACAGCAACAATAATACCAATAACAACAACAACAACAAAAGTAACAGTAACAGCAACAAGCAGCAGTGAAAACGATGGTAATAAAAGTAACAGTAACAACAACAACTGTAAGAACGAGATAAAACGTCAAACAAACAGTTGTTACCTCCGAACGAACCATAAACAAGAAACAAAATTGAAAAAGAGAAGAGAATAAGAAAGGAAAGCAGAAAGGAGAAGAAGAAGAAAAAGAAAAAAAGAAAAGAAAAGGAAGAAGAAGAAAAGGAAGAAGAAGAAAAAGAAAAGAAAAGAAAAGACAAGAAAAGAAAAGAAGATAAAGAAAAAAAGAAGAAAAAGAAGAAAAAAGAAGGATAAAGGAGGAGGAGGAGGAACAGCAAACTCTCCCTGTTCTTTTGAATAGCCGGAGTGTCCGCTTAAAGATTCCAATGGAGGAAGTTCTGCCCCGTGTGCGTGCGTGCGTGCGTGCGTGCGTGCGTGTGTGCATGGCTGGATGGATGAGTTCGTCCTCGCGTGGATTCGTTTGTTCGTGCGTGCGTGCGTGTGTGAGTGCTTGCGACTGTGCTTGCTGGAACTGTCAATGGCTGACCCGCAGAGGGCGTCGTTAGCGAGGTCTTGTTACCGGCGGCGTTTGTGAATTGCGGTCGTGGGCCATCCTGGTCTTCATCCTCGTGTTCGTTTTCATCTTCATCTTTATCTTCATCTTTATCTTTTATCTTTTATCTTTATCTTCATATCCTTGTCTGTGTTTGTGTATATGTACTGTCTTCGTCATCATCATCATCATCGTCATTTTCACGATCATCTTCATCTTCATCTTCATTTTCATCGTCATCTTCATCATCATCTTCACCTTCGTTTCCATCTTCGTCTGTCCTCGAATGGCATTTTCAGTAGCAGCATGAGTCGCAGGCAAAGGAGCAGCAGCATTTGCAAGATTATCATTAGGAGCAGCACTGGCAACCAAAGTAATGATGGAAGGCCATTCGCCATCACCTTTGTCGTTCTTATTGGCATAGCATCCCGATAGAAGTCACTGCGGTGATACTGATGGCGAAGGTGCTCTTGGAAAAGCACACGCACACGCACACGCACACGCACACGCACACGCACATGTACACGCACACGCACACGCACGACATGACACGCACACGCACACGCACATGCACACGCACTCGCACACGCACACGCACACGCACACTCACACGCACTCGCACACGCACACGCACTCGCACACGCACACGCACTCGCACACGCACACGCACTCGCACACGCACACGCACACGCACACGCACTCGCACACGCACACGCACACGCACACGCACTCGCACACGCACACGCACACGCACTCGCACACGCACACGCACTCGCACACGCACACGCACTCGCACACGCACACGCACACGCACTCGCACACGCACACGCACTCGCACACGCACACGCACACGCACACGCACACGCACTCGCACACGCACACGCACACGCACACGCACACGCACACGCACACGCACACGCACACGCACTCGCACACGCACACGCACACGCACACGCACTCGCACACGCACACGCACTCGCACACGCACACGCACTCGCACACGCACACGCACTCGCACACGCACACGCACTCGCACACGCACACGCACTCGCACACGCACACGCACTCGCACACGCACACGCACTCGCACACGCACACGCACTCGCACACGCACACGCACACGCACTCGCACACGCACACGCACTCGCACACGCACACGCACTCGCACACGCACACGCACTCGCACACGCACACGCACTCGCACACGCACACGCACTCGCACACGCACACGCACACGCACTCGCACACGCACACGCACTCGCACACGCACACGCACTCGCACACGCACACGCACACGCACTCGCACACGCACACGCACTCGCACACGCACACGCACTCGCACACGCACACGCACTCGCACACGCACACGCACTCGCACACGCACACGCACTCGCACACGCACACGCACTCGCACACGCACACGCACACGCACACGCACACGCACACGCACACGCACTCGCACACGCACACGCACACGCACACGCACACGCACACGCACACGCACACGCACACGCACACGCACACGCACACGCACACGCACACGCACACGCACTCGCACACGCACACGCACTCGCACACGCACACGCACTCGCACACGCACACGCACACGCACACGCACACGCACACGCACACGCACACGCACACGCACACGCACACGCACACGCACACGCACACGCACACGCACACGCACACGCACACGCACACGCACACGCACACGCACACGCACACGCACACGCACACGCACACGCACACGCACACGCACACGCACACGCACTCGCACACGCACACGCACACGCACTCGCACACGCACACGCACTCGCACACGCACACGCACACGCACACGCACACGCACTCGCACACGCACACGCACTCGCACACGCACACGCACTCGCACACGCACACGCACTCGCACACGCACACGCACACGCACTCGCACACGCACACGCACACGCACTCGCACACGCACACGCACACGCACACGCACTCGCACACGCACACGCACTCGCACACGCACACGCACACGCACTCGCACACGCACACGCACTCGCACACGCACACGCACACGCACACGCACTCGCACACGCACACGCACACGCACACGCACTCGCACACGCACACGCACACGCACACGCACTCGCACACGCACACGCACTCGCACACGCACACGCACACGCACACGCACACGCACTCGCACACGCACACGCACTCGCACACGCACACGCACACGCACACGCACACGCACACGCACTCGCACACGCACACGCACACGCACACGCACACGCACACGCACACGCACACGCACACGCACTCGCACACGCACACGCACTCGCACACGCACACGCACACGCACTCGCACACGCACACGCACACGCACACGCACACGCACACGCACTCGCACACGCACACGCACTCGCACACGCACACGCACTCGCACACGCACACGCACACGCACTCGCACACGCACACGCACACGCACTCGCACACGCACACGCACTCGCACACGCACACGCACACGCACTCGCACACGCACACGTCTCGATAAAGGGTTGGTGACTTTGTCTAGGGATGTCATTCAATATGTTGATATGAATGTTTGTCTCTCTATTCATATGAATGTTTGTCTGTCTGTTAATGTGAATGTTTGTCTGTCTGTTAATGTGAATGTTTCTATTTCAGTTAATATGAATGCTTGTCTGTCTGTTAATGTGAATGTTTGTCTGTCTGTTAATGTGAATGTTTGTCTGTCTGTTAATGTGAATGTTTGTCTGTGTTAATGTGAATGTTTGTCTGTCTGTTAATGTGAATGTTTGTCTGTCTGTTAATGTGAATGTTTCTATTTCAGTTAATATGAATGTTTGTCTGTCTGTTAATGTGAATGTTTGTCTGTCTGTTAATGTGAATGTTTGTCTGTCTGTTAATGTGAATGTTTGTCTGTCTGTTAATGTGAATGCTTGTGTGTCTGTTAATGTGAATGTTTCTATTTCAGTTAATATGAATGCTTGTCTGTCTGTTAATGTGAATGTTTGTCTGTCTGTTAATGTGAATGTTTGTCTGTCTGTTAATGTGAATGTTTCTATTTCAGTTAATATGAATGCTTGTCTGTCTGCTAATGTGAATGTTTGTCTGTCTGTTAATGTGAATGTTTGTCTGTTAATGTGAATGTTTGTCTGTGTTAATGTGAATGTTTGTCTGTCTGTTAATGTGAATGTTTGTCTGTCTGTTAATGTGAATGTTTCTATTTTAGTTAATATGAATGCTTGTCTGTCTGTTAATGTGAATGTTTGTCTGTCTGTTAATGTGAATGATTGTCTGTCTGTTAATGTGAATGTTTGTCTGTCTGTTAATGTGAATGTTTGTCTGTCTGTTAATGTGAATGTTTGTCTGTCTGTTAATGTGAATGTTTGTCTGTCTGTTAATGTGAATGCTTGTGTGTCTGTTAATGTGAATGTTTCTATTTCAGTTAATATGAATGCTTGTCTGTCTGTTAATGTGAATGTTTGTCTGTCTGTTAATGTGAATGTTTGTCTGTCTGTTAATGTGAATGTTTGTCTGTCTGTTAATGTGAATGTTTCTATTTCAGTTAATATGAATGCTTGTCTGTCTGCTAATGTGAATGTTTGTCTGTCTGTTAATGTGAATGTTTGTCTGTCTGTTAATGTGAATGTTTGTCTGTGTTAATGTGAATGTTTGTCTGTCTGTTAATGTGAATGTTTGTCTGTCTGTTAATGTGAATGTTTCTATTTCAGTTAATATGAATGCTTGTCTGTCTGTTAATGTGAATGTTTGTCTGTCTGTTAATGTGAATGTTTGTCTGTTAATGTGAATGTTTGTCTGTCTATTAATGTGAATGTTTATCTGTCTGTTAATGTTAATGTTTCTATTTCAGTTAATATGAATGCTTGTCTGTCTGTTAATGTGAATGTTTGTCTGTTAATGTGAATGTTTGTCTGTCTGTTAATGTGAATGTTTGTCTGTCTGTTAATGTGAATGTTTCTATTTCAGTTAATATGAATGCTTGTCTGTCTGTTAATGTGAATATTTGTCTGTGTGTTAATACGAAAGTTTGTCTCTGTTAATATGAATGCTTGTCAGTCAGTTGATATGAATGTTTACATGTGTGTCAGAATCTCAGATTGTCCATCATTATGAATGTCAGTCTGTCAGGAAGCGTGAATGCCAGTTTATCAGTGTAAATGCCTTTGAGTGCGAATGCCCCAGTATCATTGTGAATGTCTGTTCGTATGTATGTTTTCCTTTTCATATTTGTGTACAGGTTACTGCGTTTGTGTTCATGGTTGTTAGGCTGTCAGTGTTGACTCCCTCAGTATGAATGTCTGTCTGTCTGGGTGAGTGTCAGTCAGTCATTTTTTCTTTCTCGCTGTTCCCTCATTACCTCTCGCTGTGGCATCTCTACGCGTCGAGTTTCGTTTTTAATCATGTTTTTCCGATCATATTTATGCTTTAAATCTACATGTTTATACAATCTGTTTTGATGATCATTCATTCATGGGCTATTTATTTTTGTAGTAGAATATTCGTGTGGTTTTATGTGGTCATTTTTGGGTCATTAACAGGTGTTGCATTAATGTCATGGCTAGTGCACGTGTACTTTACAGTACTGATCGTATGGGTAATGACACGCAGTAGTTCTTAAATCGACTGCATTTGGGCGTGGCCAATCTGAACAATACTATTCAACATGTTCAGTTAACGACGCGATGATTAATATGTTCCATCACAACGCTACGTAATTTTGACGGGAGATGCGGCAATCGCGGGTTTAAGAGGGAGTCTTGTGTGACATATGCGC
>NC_061849.1:2582624-2585124 GCF_019202785.1 Penaeus chinensis
TGGATAGAGATGAAAGTGAAGAATAGGTGGATAGGTGAATAAACCTATGAAAGGATGAATGGCGTTTGTAATTGAGCTGAAGGATAGAAGAATAAATTGGTGACTAAAAAAATTGAAAGAGGTAATCAATTCATAAATAGTGGTGGATAGGGTAGAATAGGACAGATTCCTAAATAGATGGATTAGGAGATTGTTGATGGAATAGATAGATTTAGGGATAGGCGGTTAGGAGAAGATGGAATAGAGGAATGGATGAATGAAGGGTAAGAGTGATAGATGGATAAATAAGAAGGATATGGGGTAGGGATAGGTTAGAGTGGAATTTAGAAACTGAGTTTGAACAATGGTCTTTCTTTTTTTATTATAAGAAAGCACTCGGAAAGTAATATATGATGGCCCCTACGTCCCAGTGAGGGAATGCATATCTAGTTGTTTGTTTGTTCATTGTTCCCCTGTGGTACATGTTAACTGATTTTGAGGAACAGATTTGAAATTGGCAATTTTTGCTTTTTTTTATCTATATAATAAAAATTCTCCTACCTTTTTTAAATTATGTTTTTCTATTAACATCTTCGTTGTCACTTACTCTCAGAGAATATGAAATCTGCATATTCTACCTTTAATGTGAATTTATTCTTCTAAGGTCTGCACTTTTTTTGCATAAACCATCTACTGAATTGTCATATCTACTTGTAGTATACCCTCATAAACATTATGTGCATCTACTTATCAACTTATAATTTCCCAAATTCTAAGCATGGGCAACCCACTTTTACATTTTTATCACAATTCATCCTTTACTTCACACTTAATCCTGAAGGCAGACCAGTTAACTAAAAGAAACTATAAATAAACTTGAAGTAGTTGGTGGACTCAGACCTCTACTTAAGAATTTTGTTTGCAAAGGAAAGAGGCAAGTTGGATCATCTTGTGCATGAGAAGGGCTTTTGGCTGTGGATTATATACACAGTTATGTGTCTTGAAAGAGGCCAGTCTGTCACAAAATGTACTCATCTCGCCAGATCATCACCCAAATCTAATAATTTGCTTTCTGGTCTGTATGTACCCCACACATGCAGTTTCATGACAGATTATTTATAAATTTCTGCGAAGTTGAGGTCATCACCAAAATTCATCCACTTGTTTCCCTGCATATACATGACTCATCCTTACAGTTTTAATGCAATGGCAGGTACGTACAGGTCATGCCCACTGTGAGTTTACTTTTTTAATTGCTTTTACACATAGATGGCTACACTTGTGCTAAGTCACCAATGAGCCAATTACAAGTACTACCTGTCTCGCCTGTTTATCCTTTTTCTTGATTTACGAAAATATTTTAAGTTATCTTATTTTGCTGTTACTTATGTTTATAAAATTATAGTATTTATAATATTTATGATGAAAATAACACCATTAATAATAATAGCATTAATAAAAAATATGTTTTTCCCACCAATTCAAGGAAAGGTCACAAGGTCTACTAATTGGCTCCTTTGTGGCTAAAGACTACCAGAGCCATTTATGTGCAGAGACATTTCACAAAAAAATAGAAAATGAGCATAGCTTTTTCCCCATTTGTATGTATTTTCCCCAGTGGCATGTGGTTAATACAGTCTGTTAGTAACTACCTATCCCAACCTTCCCTACTTTTTGTTTAATTCTTTACTACTCTGTACCACAAATGTACCCAAAGTTATCCTTATTTAATACAGAGTGTAATGAAATCAGACAAAACATTCATAAAGGGAGTGGAATAAAAAAGATTTTTGGGGTATTCACATGATAGCATTAACTTACTATTATCATCATTATTATCATGATCATCACAACCACCATCAATGACATTATCTGGGATCTGCAGATGTCACCCGTCCTCTAGGGATTCGTTGGCTGAATGATTAAGCATTATTAACAGTGAAGTTAATGCATATCACTCATGTATCCATCTTGTTACTACAGGTGATGCTGTGCTGACTGACCTGGTCTTGAAACAGACTGCGTTTGATGACTTGGACCTGCCTGTAAGACCAGTGTTTGGCCATGTCGGTGAGTGTTCAATTCAACGTTTATATTTTTGGAGTCATTTTAGTAATTAATTGAAAGTTTGCTGAGGCATTTTTATCTTGGTATTGCAGTCTCTCTTGAAGGAATTACAATGCTTGCAGGTTGTTTGAAGTTGAAAATACCATGGAAGAGCTGGTACAACTCCCAGTGGATAGCGGTGGTGGAGAAGCTGGTGATCGTGGTGGTGCCTAATACCACAATCACCTACAATGAAGAGAAAGAGAAGCAGTTAAAGCATGAGGTCAAGCTGGCCACCCTCCAGCGTCTGGAAGAGGCCAGACAGAAGCTGAGGGAGGAGGAGAAAGGTACGTTTTTATTAACAATGATTTTGTAGTTTAACACCCATTCCTCACATATCCTACATCTGCTTTCCACAGCAAAAATAGTATGGTTATCTGTCTTATTTAAGGGAAGATAGCACAGCATCTCAGAA
>NC_061849.1:2590124-2595124 GCF_019202785.1 Penaeus chinensis
AACTTTTGATTCAATTTCATTTATAAAAGTTTGTGACACTCAAGTATTTATGAATTATTTCTGTCTGATAGTGTTGACTTTTCCTGATGATTCAAAGATAAGGGTTACAGGTTTTGCCCAGTTTAATGGAAATATAAGTTATCTTGTTTTGGAAAAAGTAAAATGAGTTAATTTCTTTCTTTAATGTCTTTATGCTTTTACTTAATCATTATAATATTGTAAAGGTCTTACATTTCATTAGTCACATTGATTTTAAATTACTTACGTGTAGAAGTGACATACAAAATTGTTATCGTTATCAAACTCTTTTCCTGCTTTTGTGTACACTTAAATTCTTTTTTTTTCCTTTATCCTCTCCATAATTACTCCTGAGCTTTCCTTGACAACAGAGATTCTTCCAACAGGGTTATCACTAGTGTACAGAGCTTTGTGGTGGAAGGCTTTTCCACCAGCGGTTCTCCTCCCGAACTGGTGACGTCAGAGGACACTTCGAAGGAGAAACCGCTCCTCCAGGTGCTGTTTGAGACCAACCCAATGGACAAGTCGTGTGACCAGAGAGTTAAGTTGGAGGCTCAGCCCTTGCAGGTGGTGTATGATGCGGCTACATTCAACCAGCTGCGGGATGTCTTTGCACCTCCAAAGAATATTTCCTTGCAGCAGTAAGTATGAGAGTTGGGAAGATGTTATATTTTTTGTGGTATATTATTCCAAGCATTTTATTCTTTGTGGTATATTATTCCAAGCATTTTGAGGGGGTTTGTGTCTTCCATTTTTTAGTTTCAACCAGCTTGTTTGATTCATTTACCGCAGTTTTACTTGTTTATCTATTTATTGATATATATTATCATTTCTTTCTTTCTTTTTTTATATATTTATTTATTTACCCACTACTTTATTAATTTATATTTCATGACTCGTTCTTTTTTAGGGCCTATATATGGTATTTAACAAAGTTTCTTTATTATGTTATCTTAGACTACAAGCTGCAGCCCTAAACCAGTTTGAAGTGGTGAAGGAGAGAAGTGTCACTGGTCTTCAGGCTGCCATTGATAACCACAGTGTACTGGATCTGAACATTTCCATCGCAGCTTCGCATGTGATTGTTCCTGAGAAAGGAGTGTACAGCAAGTAAGGGGAAAATATGTGTATTACTTATTATAATCTGATTCAGTTTCTGTTTGAAGGATTTCTCTTAAAATGATTAGACTTTTATATGCAGCAGGTGCTTCAATATTTAATTTATCATGAAGATTTTTTTTGTATATATATATATTTTTTTTATAATCAAGTATCTGAATGTGATTAAATGTATGACATTCATAAGTGTTCTGTTAGAATTAAAGGTCATTTCAACCTTGATAAAAAAAAGAAAAAAAAAGAAGAAAGAATATAACTAGGCAAAGAAACTGTAAAGATAGAAATGTCTTGGTTGAGGATAATTTAATCCTTCTTTCTCCATTTCAGAGATTGTTCTGCTGTGGTCCTGACTCTGGGTAGCATGACTATGAAAACAGTACCTCGAAATAGAGATGCTCCAGCTCTCACTGACCTGGTGACCCGCGGCATGTCGCAGGAGGAGGTCGTGGAAGTAGTCAGGTCCTCTTCGTATGACCACTTCACTATTGAGCTCGTAGATACACAGGTTAGAAGGGCCATTCATTTGTTTGTCCAGCAGGCATACCAAGATTTGAGTATTGGAAAAGTGGTGGCGTATTATTCTTTTGAACCGAACCTCAAAACAGAAATATGTTAAAAAGGAAACAATTCATAATTAGATTTTAAAGGGAATATCTGTTGAAGAATTTCCTGAGTTTTGATAAGCCAACATGATTCTATTATGGAATTAGGTTGAGTAGTGTGAATGTGTGTGACTTGGGTATATGATCTACAAAATATTCACATCACAGGCTGTTGTAGCCCTGTCTGGAGAAGACTGGAGAACTACTCTGAGTTCAAAGGAGCCTACGCCTCTCCACCTCCTTCAGCCAACCACTCTACATGTGGATCTTCTTAAGTGCCTCCTTACAGATGACCCTAACTTGGCCAAGGTTAAGGTCAATGTGTCCCTACCCAATGTGACCCTTTCTATTGTAGGTAGGTGTTCTCGTGGTTTCCTTTGGCTGTGCTATAGTTTCTTGTGACCTTGGTAGCATTTTAACTTGTAAGTATATTTCTAATGTAATACTCTGTGACTGTAAAATCTGTTGACTTTTTTTGTTATTTGTATATAGGATTTCTGCTAACAGTGTTTGTATTAAAATGCAAGTGTTGCCATATATGTTTTCTAAAATGTCAACTTCCACAACTCACATTTGTTACTTTTTAATGTTATTCCAGGAAGATATAGTATTTTAAAGTTATAGTTCTTTATGGAGTAAACCGTAAGATAAACCTTCCCAGGTATTCATAGGAATACAAGCATTCACTCAATTTGTGTATTCACGTCTCCACCTTTAGCTATTGTGTTAATCCTGCAATTAATTCAGTTTAACAGTTGGCTTTTAAACATAGGAGTAAGTGGTACTTTAGACTCTCTATAACCAGACATTTCCTTAAACCAGAAGTTTGAAAAACCAAACTCAGAGGATGAAAATTTTACACAGGAGAGAGTGACATGATTGTGAAGATAATTTTGTTTCCCCACAGATGAGCGCCTTCTTCAGCTGGCCTACATTGCACACAGCATACCTCAGCCAGAACAGCCAGAACAAGAGGAGGATGAAGAAGACCACTTTGACCAGGTTAGTGAATTTAATGGAAACTATTGTATAAGTTAAACTGATATTTCCACCTCATTTGATTTTCTTTCTTAATGTTTTTTTATGTGTATGGTAAATGGCTAGTACAAAAATATCAAAGAGTATTTTGATTGCCTGGTTATTGAATCTTTTGGATCATACTGGTATGATTTGTTCTTGTTCTGAGATTTGTTATTTTGCCGCAGGATACTGATCTGAACATGAATGTGATCCTAGAGGATGCAGCCATTGCTCGCTTGGAGAAGGTGAAACTTAACCCAGATGGGCAGCAGCAGGTCACTCCTCAGTTTACGCAACTAGAGCTCAGTTTTTCCCTGAAAGGTATACAGTGCTGTCAACAAATATGTGAATGTGACAGTGAATCCTAATCTGATGTGTAGGACATAGGCATTTGTGTAGTGTGCTGTTGAAGAAAACTTGTATAGAAAGAAATTTGTGATGTTACAAGCATAGTTTTTAAACTTCTGGTTTCTTATATGGTCTTAGTTTTTTTTGTTTTTTTTGAAAGATTGTCTGGTGTATTAGAACAAAATTGCTTCATATGCATGTAAATAAATAATTTGCTTATTTTACTAGACAGAAGTTAATCTTTTGTTTGTGGCTCTTTTACCTAGTGCTGATATTGTGAAATAACAACCAGTCTTTACTGATTTTGTGATTCAGAGACAAGCCTTGAGTTAAAGAGAGCCACAGGGAAGACTTACCAACCACTGATGAAGCTGTCAGCTTTGTCAACTAGTGTGGAAGTGGTCCAGCGCACGTTTGATCTCACTGCCTCGGTGATCCTTGGAGGGGTATTGGTCCAGGTACTTATATATGTTTTTATGAGGTGCCCTGAAAGAGAATAACATTGATTTTAGGGATTAACAGTATTATATTATGACAGTTAATGTTTAACCTTTCATTCGTGGGTGTCATCTACTATGATGCCATGGTGGTGTAGTGGCAATGCTATGGGTGGTGTCCCCACAGATGTTGACCATACGGATATAACCCTTTGGCAGACTGCATGGCCGCTGGAAAAGCCCCTGCACATTGAGTTAATTCAAGGGATTAACAATATTATGTTAGGACAAATAGTGTTTAATTCTTACCTCAGCATCTGGATGGCTGTGATCGTTGGCTTCTAAGTACACCTCTGGCAGAGGGCAGCAGTGAAGAAGCACTCCTAACAATCAAATTCACTCAGGTATTGGTAGTTTCTTTACAGCTATTTTGGGAATTAAATGTTATTTCTGGTGTTGTTGTTTCAAGTTTAATATATTTGTCTGAATAGTTTTTTAGAAATAATATAGTACTATCTCACTCAAGGAAAATTACTATGGTTACTTCCCAGGTAGACCCCAAGTGTCCAGACTTTGAGAGGAAGCACGCCTCTACCCTTCAGCTGCTCTGTGTGGATGTTACCAATCTGACTGCCCAGCTAGAACAAACGGCCATCCTCAGTATCATAGCCTTTGCTGAGCAGCTTTCAAGTAAACTAGGGGAGGTTGCACCAACACAACCAGCGGAGGAGAAGACAGCAATTGAACCATTGCAGAAAGTAGATGAAATGTCAGACAAGAAAACCCAGAGTAAGCCTTTAGGCAAACTTAAAAGAAAATCTTTAGGTACGTATAGCTTTTGACTGTCTAAGGAAAAGAATGATATATGTTGATTTTTTTTTCTCTTTTTTTCATATAAATATCCTACCAAGATGTGTATTTTTAAAATCTTCCCATTAGCTGAGGAATTAGTAAATATATTTCACTGCAGTTAAAGGAAGGAAGAAAGATGTAAAGGAGATTACTACACTTCGTGTACTGGCAAGGCTAGGCCGTGTCAGTGTAGTCATTGGTTTGGCTAATCGTGATGTAGCTCAAGTGGAAGTCGCAGGTGAGTGAGCATTGCAGTAGTATCCATAATATGTGTACTTATATGTGGATATATAGATATAGATATATAGATATATATTCTGTATCGATCAGACAGCCTTGATTAATTTGTTTTTTTCAATATTTTAGGATTGGTGGCTAACATCATGATGCAAGGGAAGGACATAACGATATCATCACGACTGAAAGACTTTACAGTCATTGACCCCGGCTCAGGGGCACTCCATCCAAAGGTTAGTATATGTATGCCTTTTATTATATTATGATTCATGCACTAGGCTCTTGATTGCTGAATTTTTATATATATATATTTTGATTTTTTTTATGGCATGTGAATGATCATTTTTAAAGAGATGATGACGATGAT
>NC_061849.1:2602624-2607624 GCF_019202785.1 Penaeus chinensis
TTCTTTTAATGCTGTGATATATAGTATTTGCTGTGTTAAAAACACTGAATGGTAAAGGATAAAATGAAATTCTCATCACTGTGTCTCTCTAATGATTTATTATTGAGTTTGATAATATCCTTAAGTTATATTAGATATGACACAAGTTTATTTAACCTCTTCCCGACGGGTCATATCGTGAGGCGTCAAAACAAACTGCTTGATCTGTGGTGTGCGGCTGTATACTGCTGTGGCGCGCCAAAGCGCTACGAGCCGGTGATTTGGCTTGATGTACCGAACTCCCACTCTTAAAGTCAGTGCGTTGCCATTGATCTCCAGAGCATAGAGTTTTTTTTAGTTTTCTTCACCCATCATCAAGGTGCAAAGTACACTCTCACTTGTAAAGCATAAACAAAACCTTTTTACAGAGTTGGATCAACACCTTCCAATCAGCCAAGGATGCTGTAGCCTCAGCAAGTGTGGCAGCAGCAGCGGCCGCCCAGGCCAGGATGCAAGAGGCATATCAGGAGTGTTCACGTGTCAGTCTTGCTCTCACACTCAGGGTGAGTGATTGTTACTATTATTAGTAGTAGTATTTTGTTTTTCTTTGTATGATATATTTGTATCTATCTATCTGTCATCTATATACATATCTATCTGTATGATTATGTATATATACATATCTATCTCTTTATGCTTATATATTTGTGTATAGTATTATATTATTTATATGTAGGTATGTTTGATGCATAACTTCCCCACTTGTGATGTAATCTTCCAGGCTCCACTGATTCTCATTCCCCAAGACTCACACAGCCTCTCAGGATTGATGGTGGACTTGGGTGAAATATCCATACGTAACAAGTTTGTGTTGGGAGAGGACAGGAATGAGCTTGGGTACCCATCCATTTTTGACGAGATGACGCTGGAACTGTATAATGTCAAGGTGTCAAGGTAAGTTTCCTTAATTTTTTTTTTTCTGTATTTTAAGTAGATTTGTTGGTTATTGATAAAGGGAGGGCTTGAAAAATCAGTAAAAAATCACGTAAGCATATACTCAGACTCTTTTTAGATCAGTGGTATGTTCAGGGCCGGATTATCCTATAGGCTAGTATAGGCTGCAGCCTAGGGCCCCTCAAGCTTGGGGGCCCCAAGCTTGAGGGGCCCTGCTTAATTTTTTTTTAAATGAGTATAATATTTTAATATTTTGCATTGCTGAATAATTCATTTAACTTTAAATTAAATTTCAACTTTACAAAAGGAGGCCCAGGAGTCTGAAAACCCAATTAACCCAATGGCGACGGGTCACGGCTATCGCCGTCATAACAATACGCACGATGTGCGGCGTGCGGCTGTCCGCAGCGGCGCCGCGCCAAAACGCCCCGAGGCAATGATTCGGCTTGATGGACCGATATCACGCGCTCGGAGTCGGCGCGCTGCCGCCGTTCGCCAGAGTGTAGAGTTTTTTTTAATTTGCTATACCCGGCGCCATTGGGTTAAAAAAAAAAATGGCCCCTGTTTGTGGCCCTTTATTTGAGATAAGGGGCCCCGGTTTGAAGCCGTTTATATGAAATCAGGGGCCCCAGTGGCTCCGTCTGAGGGGACCCCATAATTTCATTAGCCTAGGGGCCCCAAAAGGTCATAATCCGGCCCTGGGTATGTTATGCAGGTTTTGTCATGAACCATGTTTGATTTGTACTGGATAGAAATAGTGTAACAAGGACAATATTATTTCATTGCAGGGCTTAGTGTGTATATATCATGCAGAATTTAATGTATTTTACTCATATCTCTGGAAATATTATTGCCTTACAGGGTTGTACTATCGGCAACAGGAGTTGCAGAGCAAGAACATGGGCTGTTACAACCCATCTCGTTAGACATCTCAGTCAAACGGAATCTCACCATATCTTGGTACAAGAAGAAGCCAGAACTTGAGATCCAGGCTATGCTCAAACCAATCAAGGTAGTTGGAAGTTTATTTGGAAGAAAACATCAGTTTTAGGTTATTTTTAATTCATGATTCAAACATGAACATATTACTAAATACCATTTTTAACTATGCATATAATTTCAACTGCTCTGGATATATATTTTGGGACACCAATAGGGTAGATCTTCATGTGTAGTTGACTACTGTTTTTTCTTTCCTTCAGATGGTCTTAAGTGAGGAGGACCTTCGTGTGACACTCAAAGTGCTACAGGACAACCTAGGGGAGCAAGGCGATGCATCACTCTCAGAAGTCAATGCTCCTCAAGTGGACAGGGGTCAGTTGTTTTAGTTGATAGCTCAAAACATTAGATATTGCAGAACGAACTGATAATTCTTAAATATCATGGTCTGGGGCACTGGATATCACCTCTTATTTGGCACTGCTTTCTAAGAACACTTGTGTAGCCTTTCTTAACACAAAGGTGGTAGTACTTCTTGCATTAAGCTTCCTAGTTTATAACACATTAGTCTCTTTGACCGAAAATAATCATAGTACCTAATTTGATTACCCAAAATGGGCTTCTGATAATGCTTTCTTATACATATTTCTGTATTTGTAAGATGTAATCTAGATTGACAAGATTTTTTCTTCTGACATTCTTGAAACATTTCAAAATGAAAGGATTTGATTCAGTGGTATAATGTGACTTACTTTTTTGTCTTTAGTGAAGCTTTAAAAACTTTTAGCCAAGTCATTTTTTCCCCTTGTATGTGGTGCTTTTGTTGATTAAGTGAATATACCTGTTAATATTGTTTTCATTTGTTATTGTTATGCTTTCAGTGCTGTTTTTCATTAATAACGTTAAAAATACATGTTTGAATATATATCTTATTGCTAATTTGAACACACATATTATATTGGTGTATTTGTGTTTAGAATCAGATTTCTCTGCTGGTTAATTTTCAGTGTTAAGTGTTTATCATCATTTTATTACTTGGAACATTATTGTGTTGTATTGATTTGGAGGTTTTAGATAGTTGGACAGATATGAACCAGGAACAATAGTTTTCCTGCTTTAATCATTTGGTATTTTCCTCAAAGTGAATTTGATGACTTTCTTTGATACAATTTCATGTTTAGAGTAGTTATTAGCCCAAAAGATTGAGTTCATGTATAGATTTTTCAGATAGGAAGTTGATTCTTACTTAGCTCACTTGCCAAACAGCCCATTTTAAATGCAGAAGCAAGTGACACATAATTTTTTTCTCTTTTTCCTTTTTTTATGGTATGTTTTCTATAATATTAATTTATTTTTTGCACCAAAGTGCAAAGAATGAAGTCTAATATTGACCTAGTATTAGTATTAGTAAATATATATAGCTGTAAGTTTAGACCTAGCTATTGTAGAGTATGGGAATAGATAAGATACTTTTTGAAAGGGAACTGACTATTACTTTTATGAACTCTCTAACTCATTGCTTATATTGCTTTTTGGTCTTAGTAGTGAATAGCTGTTTTTTTAGACCACTTTATGTCACCATTTTAACCTCTTTGTTTACATCATCATTGTCTATTGACACATGTTACATATAGAAGCCCTAAGGTTGTCTTTCTTTGTGGGTTATCTATCTTGTTATGCAGTCCTCTGCATCTTACTGTATCATACTAACTTATTATCTTCTTTTTGGGCCTTCCTTTTCTCCTCTTGCATGGCGGCCCTTCTAGTATACTCCAACCAACCTGAGCTGTCTAGTACATTTATACTGGATCCTATCCATTCTTGTCACTTACAATGAATGTGACAATATCTCCAACTACCTGCCATCTTTCATTTCCATCTTGAAACTTTCCCCCCCATTCATGCAGATGTCCTTCTACCAACAAATGACATCCACCTCTCTTTTCTGTCCACTCCACTTTTCCTGCACCTGTCTTTACCCTTTTACCACACTCAATTACTTGGCAGTGTTGACCACAAATATTAAGACTCCTCCACCTTTATCACCTGCTCACTGCACCTTCACAGTTTGCCTTCCATCTTTGTATTCTATCTCGATCCTCAATAAATACAACAAATGGATAGAAACTGAAAATCTAACTCACCAAAAAAGGATGGATTTAAAAGGGCACAATTTTTGTCACACTTGCCTAAAAAACAGATTCACAGCCTTGTAAATAATGCACATTGCTTCTCCTTCTGCATGCTTACTGCTGGTAACTAGCAGTGAAAAGGACCCGCAAGAAAGGTATGTCCTGCTTTGTTTATGTTGTCTCAGTGTCACATGAATGTTTGCCTCATCTTGTGTCATCTCATACAGTGTTATTGCTGATTGTTTTTGTTTATTTTTGTCTATGTTGGCAGTGATTGGGATTACTTTTTTATGCAATTTTAATAACATTTGAAATCATTCATATGCAGGTTAATGTTAACTGAATTTTGGAAATAATTTTAACATTGATTGATGATTTTTTAAAGATTTAAGATTAAAGATGTCTTTATATAGGTATGGTATTGATTATAATTGTTTTCTGTAATCAAGATTACTTTGTATAAATCATGCAGGTTTTGTAGCTGATACTGTGTTGTTAATATGATTTCTGATGATTGGCAGAGATTACAGAGAATGCTCAAGATGTGGAGATGTTTCTGGCTCAACATGGGCACAGCTACACCAAGATCAGCTTTACTTTTACCATTGAATCTGTGACCCTGTCGCTACTCACAAGTGCACAAGGAGCAGTGAGTGTTATTCTTTCTTTCTGGGAGGGGGAAGCAGATTTTAATAAAATGCTACAAAAGACTACTTTCACTCCTACAAATTTTCTCTATTTTTTTTACTGTCTGTGTATTACAGGTGTGGGTTTTTTTTAGACTAAACTTTTGGGGTTTTCCAAGCAAGAAAGTTTAAAATGCTAACCCCAGAATATAGATTTTTATTAGAAGAAGACCTAAAACTTATTATAGAAATAAAATAATGCTACCCACAAACTTTCAATCCCAAAACTTAATGTGGTATAACTTACTTTATTACTCAGCATTTTACCTTTCTTTTGTGTTATAGCAAGCAGAATATTTATCCAGATAAA
>NC_061849.1:2612624-2620124 GCF_019202785.1 Penaeus chinensis
CTAGTGAAATGTTGCAGTGGTGATTGTTTTTAACAGAGAGTGGGAGAATGGGTATATTTTTCTTTTGTAGCAGAAACGTAATGGGAAAGAGTGTAAGTACCTAATCTTCCATTTTATCTCAATGTTTGAAATAACTGAAGAAAGGTAAAGTCATGATCACTTTTAGAATGTTAAGATGAAAATGTATTTAGAATCAGTACTTTTCAGCTGAGTGTGAATGGAGACTTAAGTATTGAATTGGCATACTTCAATTCACGCTTGGCTGTGTGGGAGCCGCTCTTAGAACCTGTTGAGGTGGTGAATAGATCTGCCTTTCCTGATCACGCACCATGGAGTCTTCACTTCGAGGTAAATGACCAAGGAAGAAAAACAGTGAGAATGAACAAGCCCTTTTTGGAATTGGGGTCCTTGTTTTGAAAGAAATCTCAGAATTACCTACATTTTTTTTTTTTTTTTTTTAGGATTCTGCCATAATATATTTTCTTCTTTGAATAGATGTCACAAGAAATGGGAACTAATGGGGCAAAGAGCCCAGGGAAGAGTGGCCCCACATCTCCCATTGCATCACCAGAGAGTGATGAGGTGGACTTTGAGGAACTGCAAGCACCACTTCCTGCCACCACTATGTCTGTCACAGCAAAGGTTTGTAGAGTGCTCCTGTGCTGGGACTGCTTGATAGATGATGATGTAGATAATGGAAATGATTGATGCTCTTGTGACCAGAAGAAACTAAAGCTGGAGAATGTAACTTTTTCAGGATCAATCAACACATATTTGATAACAAAGACTTGTTCATTTTCAGGATTCATTACATCTCACTGTCACTAAAACTTTCATGGAGGTCTTGACCACCCTATCCAAAGCCTTTGCTGATGCATATAAAAGAAATTTGACAGCAAGAGACACGCATCTTGCCCCCTATCGCATCATCAACCAGACTGGAAAGAATGTCAGTGTTGCTGTGAGACAGTCTGGATTTCAGGTGAGGTTGCTCTAAAGTCTTATCTGTAAAGGGAAATGTGCAGATAAGTTATCAATAAATAGCATTTGCATGTTCATACAGATATGGAAAAAACAGTTGTTGTGAATTACAACTGAAGTAACCTTTTTGTTTTTTGGGGTTGGTCTGTACCAGGTGGCTGCAGAAGGAGGGGAGAATGTGGAAGAAGTGATGGTTGAGTCAGGTGCAGAGGTTGACCTGTTTGAAATAGCACCGCAGACCCCCAAGCACAAGAGGGTAGCATCCCTGGTGGCAGACTACCAAGCTGTCCAGGACCGCAGCATTACATTCAGAGTAAAGTCTTGAGAGATGGGAGTTCTTGAAGTTGTCTGTGTTGATGATATTGTGTAAATGGTTTGCATTTAAGAGAGAACAATAATATTTAGATGTAAAAGATGGTGCATAAGTTTAGGAATATAATTTATATTCTATTTCAATCATCTCTGCAGATTGCTGACCTAGGATGTCAGTGCACAATTCCAGTTAGCCGTGCAGATAAGCGGTACTTCCAAGTTGAACACACACGCGGTGGAGATAAATGGGGACTTGTTGCAGCCATATCTGTCGAAAGTGGCTGTAAGATCATCACTCTCAGCTCTTGTGTACAGGTGTGTGGTTTGGATTAAGTTGATTTATTTTGTACATGATTGATATGAGATGAAAACCTGGTGGTGGGGAATACATATCGAACCACTGTTATTGTATTCAGAAAGTTTGGTCGGTATGAAGTACACTGGGTTTATTTCTTTTATTCCCATTTTCTCTGTATGGTAAAGTTTGGACAGCAGTTTTGTTCAACATGGGCATTTTAAGTTGCCTAATAACTGCTTGTGCATGGTACCTGATTATATCCTCTGGGAAGGTTTTTTCATGTAATTTCTTTGGTAGAGGGAACAGAAAAGGTTTAGCACTGGTATAGATTTACAAGTTGCAATGACTGCTTCCTCAAAAGTCTTGGACATTTTTAGTTGTGAAGTATGTGAGTATATGCCTCTTTTGTGTTCTTTACAGATAACAAACCACTTGGATGTAACGGTGGAAGTTTACTATATGAATGAACGAGGTAATGAAGTCGTGCACGTAGTGTCCCTCAAACCAGGCGAAATGGCGTCTTTACCTCTACATGCAGTTTACACTTTAACTGCAGAACTTTTCTTCTCAGTGGAAGGGTTGGTTCTTTTGATATTTATATGTACATGTTGGACATTAAACTACATTAGAGTATAAGGAATCCCTCACTATACAATCAATAAATATACAGTTGATTCTGTATACAATCTTAAACCACTCATAACAGGTAAGTTTGCCAAGACTGGGATGCATTGGTGTGCACTTCTCTGCACCTGGGCTATTGCCTGGCTCATGAAGCATGTATGACTGTATGAAGGGAGAGGAAAGTGTCTAAAAGAAAGAGGGAAGGGTTAGGATGGTAGGTGTACTAGTCTGTGATGATATAGAAAGAGTACTGGGAGAGGATCAGATGGGAGAAGATGCTACACACAAACATAAACAAAGGCTCTGTGGGGTAGCATGAGATATAGAGATAGAGGGGGGGTAGCTGTCTGTTGAGGTGAATATGCATAGATTTTTTTTTCTATTAATTTTCTTTTCTTTTCATGTCTATTTCTGTAAATTTAAGGTCTCATTTCTGACCATTTTTTAATCATTTTTGAGCGACTAGAAACCTGTGCCCATTAAAGTCATTCAGCTGTGATAATTGATTTATGAGCTATGTTCCCTAATCATATAGTGAGGGATGTCTTCTATTACTGTATGTTGCTAGAATTAGCAGTGGTATTGTATGATATTTTTGGTGGGAATGTGGTATGACTAGCAAAATCATAGTTAATCAATATTTATATGTGGTTGTAAATATTTTCTCTGTGTGCTGTGAAAGGATTCTTTCCTCCATTAACTATGCAACATAGCTAAATAGAATTAATCTTATTAGTTCACCTCTAATATCTTGTGGATATTTATGTGACATGTACAAAGAAAGAAGTTTTGCTTGACTAGTCAGGACTCATATATAGGCATCAGCACAACTAATAAAGATAGTTTGAAGAGTTGTAGTATTTTAAAGAACCTATAGTCCACTGCGAGTTTACTTGTTTAAATGTTTTTACACATAGATTGCTGCACTTGTTCTAGGTCACCGATGAGCAAATTACGAGTACCTGCCTGTCTCGCCCGTTCACCCATTTCCTTTATTTATGAATATATTTAATGTTATCTTATTTTGCTGTTACTAATGTTTATAACATTTTAGTAATTATAATATTATAATAAAAATAACATCATCAATACTCATAGCATTAGTAAAAAATAGGGTTTTCCTGCCAATTCAAGGAAAGGTGAAATCAGATAAGGTCACAAGGTCTACTAATTGACTCCTTTGTGGCTAAGGACTAGCAGAGCCATCTATGTGCAGAGACATTTCATAAAAATATAAAAGATGAGCACAGCATTTTCCCCATTTTCTATTCATTTTCCCTGGGGGCATTGGGTTATGCTGTTGTCTTGTGCTGTGCTTGCTGTAGTGAATTTATGAAATCTTTTGATATATCATATTTCCTCCTTTTGTTAAGGTAGCATTCACATGTAAGACAACTAACCTCTCCATTATATTTTTATGATTTCAACAGGCACTCTGTGTGCATCATACCATTCATATGGAGAGATCTTCAGAATTCTCCAGATTTGGTACAAGAACTCCAGTGCGTACCAAGAGATGTGGATGAGTATCATTCTTCACCCTTCTTTATTGCTGTAAGTATAGTTACTGATTTTGTTCATATAGCAATGAATATTTATTTACTTTTTGAAAGTGAGGTAAAGAAATGGGAGAGCACCGTTTTGTGGTGGGTAGTGTGAAAGTCTAGAATCTGCAAGCTTAAAGAAATCTTTTTGTACTGACTTCCAGGCAATAGGAGATGTTGAGCAGATTTTGTGGCAGAACACTTCTCGGCGCACTATGACAAGTGCGTTGTACAAGATCCACCTGAAGCCAAAAGTGGTTCTCCACAACTTGCTTCCAGTGCCTGTCTCAGTAGAGCCACCTGGCACCATGTGTACTAACGTTCTGATGCCAGGTGCTTCTGTTCAGCTGACGAAAGCCCAGCTGGGAATGTCATATCTCAACCTCCAGGTAAGACTTAGTTTAGAAATACTGCTATCAGATGTAGGGAAGGGGAACAGCATGTAGAAGTACTTTTTTAACATATATTTTTGATAATCAGGGATTTTGCTTAACCTTTCTTCACAGATTCTAAACTATCAAGGATGTGATTGGGCGTGCGGTAAACCCCTAGCAGAAAAGCCGCAGGAACTTAGTGTATGGACCTTCGAATCACGAGGGGACATCATGGGTGGGCCACTACAGCTTGACCTCGGCATGATGGCTTCCGCGCCTGGTTCTACCATGACTCTCAATCTCTACTGCCCATTCTGGATGGTCAACAAGACAGGACTTATGCTGACCTATAGGGTATGTAATAGACAAGTGTATGGATGGTGAAGGTGGGAATTTTCCGTATTATGGGATTGGATCATTGTTTTTCTTTGTAAATATGTGTTGTTGAATCATATTTTCCTGCACTCATTTTAATCTTTTTCAGATTTTTAAGTGTGTTTCTGTTTTGTAAGTAATTTTCTATATTGTGATTTTTGTATATGTGATAAAGAGAATGATGGCTTTTGGTCTTTTGATATTTGATATTTGATATTTTCAGATTTTTGAATGTTTGTTGTGTGTGTTTCATGTTTTTGCACTTGTATGATTTCTGTTTTTTGAGTGCCAGACATCAGAACTGCTCTTAATAGTATCATTATTTGTAAAAAAAAATAAAAAATAAAAGTCTAGCACAAAAGAAAACAAAAATTGATACAGTAAGTGTCCTTTAACTTGTGGATGATACATGTAAACTTGCCATGTTTATGTGGAAGTTGAATTACAAAATTACCCAAAAAAGGAAGAAAAATAGTGATTATCCTTCCTTCTCATTAGGGGTCCTTACAGGTGAGTGATCCATACATACGGATTTCAAGAACGCTCTCCAATAAGTGGAAGGCTTGTTTGGGGAATCTAGAGCCTGTAGAATATATTCTTTTTGCCTTCCTCCCCCCTAAATCATGTACAAAGAGATTGGAATTTTCTTATGAATCTGGGTATAAGTAGGTTAAGTTATTGGAGAATCTAGCTCTCTGTTCAAGCTCTGTTATACTGAAGGTGTCATTTCAAAGTTATTTTTGTAGCATTTAGTTTGTTTTTCAGCCAGTTAATAATGAGATTACATACTTTTGTTCTTTGTCAACATAGCCTTTTGAATGCAGATATTGTAAATGAGATTGGTGAAAGTGAGTGCAGTAAACCAAGTACAAATTTTGTGTCATAAAATACTGCAGTGCATATTGATAATCAATCTGTATATTTTAGATCATCAAGAAGGTAGTCACCCTTATGTTTAGATGTGAAGGGGGGGACATAGAACCAAAATAAAGAAGCTAGAGGATTTTGAAAGTATTAGCTGCCATGTAGTGGGACTAATTAAATAGGTTTTAAAATGTATGAAGGGGAAGCAATGTATTCTACTAGTTCTAGGCCCATGACTGTTTCAGATCAGATGTGAACTTTTGCCAGAAGAGGGATTATTTGTGTTCTTTGGTATCAGTCTGAATGTTTGTGTTTATGTAACTTTGTGTGTGTTTGTTTGTCTCTGTTTGTATGTGTGTCTGTCTATCTCTTTGTATCTGTATATCTATTTTCTATGTGTTTATATATCAGTATGTTGTTCTGTCTCTTGTCTCTGTCCTCTTTTTCCTGTGTATCTTTGTCTGTTATACATTTGTATCTTTCTATTTCTTTGTTTTTGTCTCATTTTCTGTTTCTTCCATCTCCCTCTTGTTTTTTTATCTCTTGTTTGTCCCTGTCCCTCATTCTTTCTGTCTCTTTGTTTCTCCATCTCTCTGGCTGCCTTGCTGTTTCTCTGACTGCTTCTTTCAGTCTTTCTTCTCAATCTCTCTCTGTGTTAGTATTTCTATCCCTGCCTCCTTGTCTCTTTTTCTGCCCCTCTCTCTCCCTCACTCCCCCCCTCCTCTCTCTCTCTCTCTCTCTCTCTCTCTCTCTCTCTCTCTCTCTCTCTCTCTCTCTCTCTCTCTCTCTCTCTCTCTCTCTCTCTCTCTCTCTCTCTCCTCTCTCTCCTCTCTGTCTCTCTCTCTCTCTCTCTCTCTCTCTCTCTCTCTCTCTCTCTCTCTCTCTCTCTCTCTCTCTCTCTCTCTCTCTCTCTCTCTCTCTCTCTCTCTCTCTCTCTCTCTCTCTCTCTCTCTCTCTCTCTCTCTTCTCCTCTCTCTTCTCTCTCTCTCTCTCTCTCTCTCTCTCTCTCTCTCTCTCTCTCTCTCTCTCTCTCTCTCTCTCTCTCTTTCTCTCTCTCTCTCTCTCTCTCTCTCTCTTCTCTCTTCTCTCTTCTTCTTCTCTCTTCTCTCTTTTCTCTTTTCTCTTTTCTCTTTTCTCTTTTCTCTCTCTCTTCTCTCTCTCTTTTCTCTCTCTTCTCTCTCTCTGTCTCTTCTCTCTCTGTCTCTTCTCTCTCTTCTCTCTCTTCCCTCTCTTCCCTCTCTTCCCTCTCTTCCCTCTCTTCCCTCTCTTCCCCATTACCACACTTCATCCTCCCACTCTCCTCTGTGTGTGTGTGTGTGTGTGTGTGTGTGTGTGTGTGTGTGTGTGTGTGTGTGTGTGTGTGTGTGTGTGTGTGTGTGTGTGTGTGTGTGTGTGTGTGTTTGTGTGTGTTATATGTATATATTATGTATATATTATGTATGTATGTATGTATGCAAGTATGTATGTATGTATGTGTATATATGTGTATATATGTGTATGTGTCTATGTATGTGTGTCTGTCTATATGTCTGTATGTCTGCCTGCCTGCCTGCCTGCTGGTATGTGTATCCATGTGTACTGTGTACTGAAATATTTACTCATCAGGAAAGATTGGAGCCGTAAAATGAAAAGTAATGCTCTCAAAGATCTCAAACCAAGTTTCTTCTCACCCTTTGCAAATGGGCAGAAATCTCGCAAAGTTGAGCGTGCATCTCTGTCATCCCCACCTGAATCCCCGAGCAATACCCTTCAGGTACTGGTAACGCATTTCTCTTTATGCCTTATTCATGTTATGTTGTGAGCTTCTTCTTTTTTGTTTTTTAATCGGTGGTTTTAAAATGCTATATAATTTGTTATTAGTTTCGTTATTTGACTTCTGATTTTTTGTAGATGTGAGCTCACACGGCTATGATGTATCATGATTTGTATAATTTCTTTTACTGTTCTATGTGCTTATTATATATGGTGCATGGAACTTTAAGCACTTTTAAATCTCTTTGATAAAAAGTAAATGTATTTTGTAACAATTTGATCTCATTGGCACTGTACTATTACAAAAGCACGATTCCTTAATTTTTTGGTAGTTTAGACACCTAACTCATGTAAGAGTGAAAGGCAAAATTACCCA
>NC_061849.1:2627624-2665124 GCF_019202785.1 Penaeus chinensis
TAGGAGAAACCTTGTGGCAGAAAGTTACTGTACAGTATGTATATATATATATATAGATACATATATACACACATACATATATATATATATACACACACACACACACACACACACACACACACACACACACACACACACACACACACACACACACACACACACACACACACACACACACAGATACATTTATTAATACTGTTTATATGCTGTCTGTTTTATCTAGATATATTGTTACTTAATTTTACTCATTATGTTTGATTTTTATCTGATGAGCAATTTTGTTTTAACCAACTTGTATGCATTTATGAATTGTTAAGAATGGAAACAGTGCCTTAGAAATACATGTTTTAAGAATGAGCAACATAATTTTTAGAAATACTTGTACAATGTTTTAGAAGAGGAGAAAGATTAAGTGAATTTGTATTGGATATTAGATTATTCAAAGCAGATGGTCACGCTGTTCTGATGTCTTATGGAGTTGTTTTGGCGGCATACATAACCCTTTCATCCTTTTCCACTGAACAGGATGAGCGTGGTCAGATGAATGATGATACAGTCCACTGGGTAGTGTTCCTCTTTGGAAACCAACGATGTTTGCTCTTCACGGATGAAATTGAGATTGCCACGGCTGCCTTAAATGCTGTCGAGTCAGAACGCATTAACCAGGAACTGAAGTTCTCACTAAGCAGCATAGACCTTTCATTAGTTGATGATGTTAAGAAGAAGGAGGTTGCATACATGAGCTTGGCTAGGTGAGATCAAGGGACAAGGTATTTTTCATTTTAAAAAGATATCTATATGTATCTGAAAATCCTGTTTAATGATTGATTTACTTGATCCAATACCACAGTAAAAGGATGGACAAAATGTTGAGATTTATGTTTTGATTTTATTGCTTTTGAATAAAGTTTGATATGGTTGAATTCAATATGGTATTCTGTATTGATGTTTGATAATATCCCTCATCATTGGTGAGGTTAATATAAGACATCTTTTATTTACAATCGCCAAAGTCACAAATTGTGTTTTTTCCTACAAAAGGATAAGTTTAATTACAGAACTCATAACTTAGACTAATTACTAATGGAATTTGTTTGCAGCTCTGGTGTTGTGTGGGAATACCGTAAAATCAAGGGCCGAAAATACCGTCCTTTCACACAAAACCAGACGACTGAACTGGAAGTCTGCCACAACTTGTATCAGGCTCAGCTAAAAACATTCTCAGGAGGTGCTCCTATTCAGTCATACTATGTGATAAGAGATAATTTTGAGGTAAGTGTTCATGGTATAGATTCTACCATTATATATTCTGTGCATGGTCTGATACTCAGATGTGGCATATTGTGTATCTAGTTACATATTAAAAGAAATATTATCAATTTTAACTGAAATTTTTACCTATTTCTTCTTCTGTAGGTGGATTTTGAAAGCATGAGAATTCTCAAGCCTTTCCACAAAAACATTCGAAGGACATTCCAGCCTGGGATCTGGTTTGAGGTAAACTGTTATAGTGTTTTAGTGGATTCTGTATATTTTGCCAGAAAATTTGATAATGGAGGTTTCATAAACTTAATATGTAAGATGCTACTCTAGTTATGACCAAGAATGAGTAAGTGAATGAAGAGTGATGTTTCTTTTATTTTTATTAGCTGCGAACGTCACCCCACCAACGACAGATCCATCTGAAAATTAACAGCCTTCAGATTGACAACCAGATGACAGATGTGATGTTCCCAGTTGTATTAGCAAGAGTTCCTCCCCCTAGAAGTGTCATGGCTGAGACAGGTGTGTATTCTGTAATAGGAGGATAAGGTGATCCTTCGTTATCATCTTTAACTTCGCCCTGTTATTATTTAGCAGGGAATTGGTTAGGTTAAATGAAGGTTAATGTGTGGATCCATTACAGATATGGAATCATCACCTTCTTGATTTCAGTAAGTTTAATGTCTTGTTTAGGAGAGCTTTCCTGAATATTTTGTATATATTTAATGTTTTTAATCTTCTCAGTTGTGCTTTTAATACCTTAAAGTTGTTGGATCTTACTCTCACACTTGGATGAAAATCTGAATATTGAACTTGAGCTATGATTCTACTGGATGTGTGGCTTGCAGGACTGCTCTATCTGAACACTCCACATAGTATTGAGATCTTTACACCCTCTTTACCAATGTGTTTTTGTTATTTTTCCATTTTCTGAGGTCCATATTTGTCATTTGTTATGCTGTATGGGGATGGTAATTGACTTTTTGGTGGGTAGCCTCCATATTATATCTCCAGGTAGAACAGTAACAATAATTAACACTGTTATTTGTGTTATATTTTTTTATATCTTAATCTTATTCAATTTTCCATAACAAACCTTGGACCACGGTTAACGGCATGCATAGTGTCATGGCTCAGGGATGTTACACTCCACCCTCATTTACTGGTTGAAATAGTGCAGTAGCCTCCTCCAAAAGGCCTGCTGAGTCAGTCTGCCAAAAAAATTCTTTGTGCACTTATGGCTACACATCCTCATCACCTGCCACTCAGCAATAATTTCCTGTGACAAGACATTCCATTCACCCTTGCACTAGGGCAAAGTTTTTTGTGACAAGACCCACCAATCACCCACCCCTTGGCCAAATTTTTTCAAGATGTCCCCATCACCTGGAGTTAGCAGGTTAATTTTCCTCCAAGGTGTATATAGCGTTTGTCTCTCCCTCTTCCTGTACAGTTGCCAAGCCATTCTGTGAAGTTAGCATCGTGCAGAGACTCACCTCACCAAGCTTCACTCAGTACAAGTATCTGGCAATGCTCATACAAGAATTTCACATTAAAGTTGAACTGCCTTTTGTATATGCCGTCCTAGAGGTGCTATACCCATCGAATGACGTCTCAGACAATCTTTATTCGGTGAGTTGTATTCAGAAGTACTTTAATGTAGCTTACAGATTGCAGTCCTAAGATGATACTGCAAAGGATGTATTGATTTTGTTAATGATGGAATTGAAGTTAGTACTAATGCTTGAAATCTAGGGGACTTTCATCATTATTTACATGTTTTAGGAATGTAAAAAACTAATGTTTTGTTGCAGATGGAAGAGTTTGATGAGGATAACAAACTTGTTCGTGAAACCTTGACTACGAGGGCCCATAGCCAAGCTATCAGTGGTCAGAAGGACTACTATGACCTTTTGCATCTTTCTCCTATTAAAGTAAGAGACATTTGGTGTTCACTTCCTGAAATGTAGAATATTTGAGGCTTTATAAAGACAAAGGTTACATCAGCATCTCTCTGTAACCTCCCCCACCCCCTACCCCCAGTACTTCTATTATCACTCTCCCATTCTCATTCCCATTTGCTCACTCACTCCTACATCTACACTCACTCCAACTCTTGACTCCAACTCATATCCCTATTCTCACTCCTACTCCCACACCCACTCTGACTCCTAGCCCCACTCCCACTCTTATCCCTACTCCCACCCTTACCCCTACTCTGGCTCCCACAACCACTCCCACTCCCACCCATACTCTCAGACTCCTACCCCAACTCCCACTCACATTTTCACTCTTTCTTACACATACACAATCTCCATATTGTTATGTTATCCATGTTTCTCATGACCCTCTCATTGTTCCTGACTTTCTGTCATTATTTCCTCTGCCAGATGCACCTGAGCTTCTCCTTGAGTGGGTCAGAGTCAGGAGCCAGTCTGCCTGTGGGAGGTCAGGTCATTCACCTCTTCCTGGAGAGTGTGGGAGTGACCCTGACTGAGGTCCAGGATGTTGTTTTTAGGTAAGTTGCATTGCATGTTGTAGAGAGTGGGCATTAGAATGATTATTAAATTACAATCATGTAATGTGAATGGAAAATAAGAAGTAGCATGCAGATTCATGGATCTAAGGATTTGAAAAAAAATAATGATCTAAAGATTTAGTGTGGCCAGTAGCATTATGTAAATCTCTTCTCGACTGAATCATTCCAAACTACATTACAGATTATCTTACATGGAGCGCCAAAATAAGTGGATGACGTGGGGCCAGCTCACACAAGAGATGATTAGCCATTACAGAGGACAGTTCCTAATGCAGCTCTTCAAAGTTGTGCTTGGGCTGGATGTCATTGGCAACCCATATGGACTTGTCATAGGCTTGACGCATGGGGTGGAGTCCCTGTTTTATGAGCCTATTCAGGTATAGTGAGATCTGCCTTTGTAAGTCGTTTCAAGTAATTTTTAGAATAAGGGCATTTGCCTTTGTGAATAGAAAGAAATTTTGGTGAGTAGTCATCACAGATTTGTGAAGATATAGTATCAAACAGAAATATGTTCATGAAAGTTATTTTTTTTCTTTATGTATAGGGTGCAATTGAAGGTCCAGGAGAGTTTGCAGAGGGAATGCTGTATGGACTAACCAACTTCATGGGAGCAACGGTTGGTGGTGCGGCTGGGGCTGTGTCTCGCATCACAGGAACTATTGGTAAGCAACTCCGTTTCTTGAACTTGTGTAGTTTTTGTAATAGCTTGGGACAATATGATACAAATGGCTTTTGTATTATGTTTGAGAAAGCTTAGGAAATGTGATTTATTTCTTTAGTGTATCTAAATCAGTGAAGGTGTTCTTAGGTATGAACTGAGTATTGTTACCCTGTTTGTAAAGGCAAGGGAGTTGCTGCCCTGACTCTTGATGATGACTACCAGAGGAGGAGAAGGGAAGCAATGCACCGCAAACCTGCTGATGGTATTGAAAGTCTTGCCAGAGGAGGCAAGGGAATGGTTACAGTAAGTATCTTCACACAAACCTGTCTGTGAAGATATTGATTTTCATTCCTACCTCTTCTACATTTAGCAGGGGAAAATAGTGTCTTTTAGGCTCATTCCCCAGTTTGTACCATAAGGCTTAGATGTGATGGGCCCTGGATCATGCAACATTATATTAATAATTGGGTTTGTTTCTGCCACAAAGGGTGTGTTTGATGGTGTGACCGGAGTGTTCCTAAAACCCATTGAAGGGGCCAAAAAGGAAGGTGTGGAAGGGTTCTTCAAGGGAATGGGCAAGGGCATGGTTGGCCTTGTTACTCGACCAGCCTCAGGCGTCATCGACTTTGCCAGCGGGTCGTTTGATGCTGTTATGAGGTGAGGATACCAGTGGCAGTTCTGCCTCAGAAGGCATTTTCTTACTGTTGCTGCCCTCTTTCACCCTTCTAATTTTTTTATTTTTAAAAATGATCAGCTAATGCAAAATTTATTCACTTATATTAGTGGTTGTGATAACCTCTATTACTTGGGTTTTGTTCATCTTATTAATATTTTTGTGTAGATTGAAATTTGTTCTATTTTCTTTCTTTCTCTTCATTACATATTTAACTCTCTCTTCCTCTTTAATCTGCTTACCTTGTCTTTATGGTATATTGCCCACACTACCCTTGCTCAGCGTAACAAAAGGATATGAATGAGAAGAAATAAGTTCACAGAACGAAAAATGTGGTTATGTCTCTTGCTGTGTGAATTTGATCACTCTCATTATGTATTATTTAGGATCTCCCATGTTTTCTTTATTGCTTCCATCTCCTTTGTCCACTTGCAACTTCCTTTTCCTTTGTTTCAACAATATTTTTTTTTCTCCAATTTTAGTGTCCTACATTTTTCACAGGTGTTCAAGATACATTCATGTGTTTTGGCTGCTCCCGTCTCTATTTTTCTTTGTGATTTACCTTGACAGTGTCACATCTATTCCTCACTTCTCCCTCCTTCCCTTTCCATACTGTTTATCATTCTCTTGTGTTAGCAATCACAGTTTGATTGGTGTAACTTAATTTTGTTCCATTGATTAACCAGACTGAAGATTGATATTTTCAGTTGTCTTGCATTTCCAGCTCTGAGGGTGGACTTTTTTTCAAAGCTCTGAGGTACTCTTTTGAAGTGAAAATATCCTAGATAGAAGTTTGCTTTTGAAATCTGATATAGTTTTACTTTATGCTTGGGCATTCCAGTATGCAATGTGCTTGTTTGATTATGCATACTGAGCCTGAGTTTAATTTGAATATTTTGGGGAAGGGGGACAAAGGAAACTGGAAAAGTTAGAATATGCGGGATCTTGAGAAAAATTTAGAGATAAGTGATAGGAATCTTTTATGTTTTCAAAGTAATCAGCAGCCAAAGTTCATTTGTCTGGATTAAACTGTTTTATTAGTTATTCAGTGTTTAATTACTGCGCTTATGGTAAAAGTTTTATATATGCATGCAAGTTACTTTCATGGTGGTATAATTCACTTCATGATTGCAATACACATATTTTTGCAATAGTTTGGTCAAGTATGCTCATTTGTTACTGCGATTAGTGAATATTTTGATTGCTCTGTTAAGCTGTAAGTACAGTGTGTGTGTGTGCTGTTTTATGTACATATTGAGATAAAAATGGGTGAAAAAATGTAATTCTGCTAAATTCTTAGTCTTGTAGGATTTCTTTGCAGTTTATATTAGTGAGAGTTATTTATTTTTTTTCTTATTTATCACTGGGTTTTATTTTCATGTTATCATCTACTGCTTTTGGGCTAATTGTATTATATAGTGTTGGTTTTAGCTGCTTTTCAGTCCGGTTGTTAACACTGTTTTCAGTTATGGGATACAGATGTAACTTATGATACAGTAAAAACAAGTTTTTGCATGAAAAATGTGCTGCTTGGCACACGCCCAAGCTATATATACTTTTACTGAATGCAATTAATGGGATTGATTTTTATTTTGTAATTAAGGGCGACGGAAGCAGGTGAAGAGACAGTTAGCCGTAGACGGCCTTCGAGGTTCATAGGCCCAGATAATGTTGTGCGACCATATGTGCAACATTTTGCCGAGGGAGCCAGGCTACTACGTGTAAGTGAGGACATTTGATACTGACTTGTGAAAGTATATAAAAAAATGAAATACCTTGAAATTCATTTGCTTTTAATCTTGCTTTTCTATTTGATTTTTTTCTTTTCTTATCTCTCCTACAAGGAATTGGAGAAAGGTCGTTACGCTGAAACAGATGTGTATGTTGGCCATGCCATCATCGCAGAGAATCGTTCTATGCTCATCGCCACAGACAAGAGGATAATGTGTATAACACGAAATGACATCTTGGGCCACTGGAAGGTGCATTTTGGTTTGAATTTTGTTTTGTTTCTAATTAATTAAAAAATTTTAGGTGTATACTTTCTCATCTGTCCATAAAGTCAAGAGTATGCAGTTTTGAAAGACTCACCATGAATTTTTACAGTTGTTTATCATACTTTTATGTAATTTCTGTCTGAAAGGCCTATACCTTATGTATATTTTTCACGGTTTATTTTAAAATCTAAGAGTCTACTATACTTTAATTACGCATATGTGATATTTGTCAGTATATGAAATGCATATATATATATTTTTTTTTTTCTTTCTTTCTTTTTTTTATAGGTTGACTGGCTTCATGTGTATGAGGACCTGTCAGAACCACCATTCATTACTCCCAAGGGATTGCGTTTATCTGTCAGACAAGAGAAGAAACGTGTATTAGGTGTGTTTGGTGGTGGAGACAACTCAAAGCTAGTCCCACTTAAAGATCCTGAGGAGGGCAAAGTAAGTTTCCAAAATAGAGGCTCTTCTCTAAATGTGACACACAGTAGACAGCACGGACGTACAATGCATGCTGTACCTCCAGTTCCACCCACCTCCACTGGTCCTAGTAGCACACATAGTCTTCATTCTAGCTCGTTCACACCCAATAGATCAAGCTCTAGTTTAGCTGGAGAACAACAGAGGCAAACCCAGAAGCGAAGAGGTCTTTTTGGTGTGTTGGGAGCCCTTAGCACGGGTGTGGTACAAGCTGGGAGAGGTGTAAGCCAGGGCATTTCTCAGCTTGGCAATATTGGCTCACAGGGGAGAGGATCTACACCCAGGAGCGAGGTCAGGGGGCATGTGGAACAAGGATTCGAAGTGATCCCACATTCTGCTGTAGTATCAGCTCCCAAGAAGGAGGTGGCAGAAGACATTGTCAGCTATATTCAGGTTCCATATGAGAGCTTGGAGATGCAGGTACCTTATACAGTTAAAGGTAGTCCATCAGTTGATGGCTATCAGAGGAAGTGATTTCATTGTTCTATGACTCGTGTTTTGTGTCTGTGTCTATGATTATTGGGAAAGCATTCTTTGGTCTGAAGTATTCTTGCTATGGGTACCATTTAAAGATGTTTGATATTGGTTTGATTTTAAAAGGACTGAGAATTTAGATATTTATGAAATGCAGTTTAAAGTATTGAATGGAAGCTATTTTCAACACATTCCTTGTCTTAATGTAATGCTAATTCTTGTCAAACTAGACTCACATTCTCTCATGATAATGTTTAAACTATATTTTGATTTTTTCTTCTCAGGTGATATATCAATCCTATACTTCAGAATTAGTTTGTGCCTTTGTCTGATATTTTAATTTTGCTTATGAGAATAAGACTACATGACATGAATGACTATTTTCTCCTTTTTGTGTGTATTAAGTGGGGATCCTTCATTATCATTCCTGATTAGGCTTGCACAATTGCACATACTCATGCCGAGGTACAGACTCTGATGTGTATATATTGTACAAACTCATACGAACTCATACAAACATGCATGCACACAGGGAGACAGGTATGCATGCATCCTCACACCCATGCATCCACACAGAAGAAGTTTTTACGGGACCTCACATGTAATGATTTATGAACCATAGTCATGATGACAGATGTAGAAAGGGTATGAATGATAATTAATATCTTCGTAATACAAGATATGTATTTAACTGGTTTTGATTATATCTTCATCAGAAATACATGTATCTCAGATGAAGATATAATCAGATCCAGTTAAATACATCTCTTGTATTGCGAATATATTTATTCTCATTCATACCTTTTCTACATGTAATGATTTTATGCTTGTATAGGATTGGAATTTGCATTCTGTATAACTTCTTATTAAATGAGTTGGATTTCAGTTGAAAATTTGTTAATGTGAATAGTGAATAAAAATCCATTCAGAGGCACTGTAGTGTTGTATAAACATTGTCAGCTTTTAGATGACTTGATCACTGAAATGCTATGGTGTCAAAACAATATGGGGGGGGGGGGGATGAAAGGATTAAGAAATGTATAAAGCTGGATGTATGAGGCTAGTTAGGTAAAATGTGTAATATGCAAAAATACCCAATAGGATTTTCCATGGAGGTATCATACAGTGATAAAATCTTTCACAGTAGTCATATATTGTATTTAAATTTTTTGTTTGTATTCAGATAACTGTTTGCAAACAGATGTCACAAAAATCATAGAAATAAGTCTCTCTAATTGTGGGTATTTTTCCTCAAGCAGTATCTACATTCGCCCCAAGCACATTTTTTTTTATTGTGTGTTGTGTGTGTGGAGGTGTATTAGGGGCTTCAGAGAAAAGAGATGTAATCATCCTTTAAACAGTAATATATGGCTGTATTGGGAATATCAGCTGGGTAGTTGTTCCTTGGCATAGCAACAGATGCTTACAAATGGATTCTACCCCTTCAGGGTAGATAAAATCATCATAAATCTTCATCATCTAGGTGAATCCAGAAGCATTAGCATAGTGTGTTCATCTTAAAGCCTGTCCACGCAAGCGGGCATGATCGATGTGCACACAGGCAGGCACAAATAGAGATGACATCACAGGCAGTCAAACTCTTCTGTAAACAAGTAGTTTCCTTTACAGTTGCTCACTGAAGTGCCCACTGATCATGACCACTTGTATGGACAAGCCTTTATTCTTTTGTCAGACTTTATTCCATGTTGTTTTGCTTATCAGTTAAATTGGATATTGTATGTGGTCTGCCTTTATATGAGATAATACATCTACATTCTTATGTATATAATTCACCTCAAGGTTTAAAAAAAATATTAGGTTAAAATTGCTTCCTTGTGCATGTACATTTTATTACCATTCACATTTAAAAGTATTTAAACATGTAAAAAATAAGGGATTTCTTGATATTCATAATGTTATTTGAATTTGAATACATTTTTTTTGTGTTTCTGGTTTCATCAATTTTTTTTCTAATTAATGTTTTTTTTTTTTTTTCTTTTAAAGGCATTCCTAACTGCAGTAATTGAAGCTTACCAGAAGACAAAGAGCTCCAAATAGGGACATCACATCTTGCATGGCATTGCAGATGCATCCAACGACCTGGCAGGAGGAATGGACCATCATAATCCCAATTTGTCTCTTGGGTCTTGAACAGATCCTTCGCCTTATGCAGTTATGATTTCAGTGAACGAAAAAAAAAAAAATAAACCTGGTGTAAGGATACGATATTAATTGCCTTGAAGTATCAGAGAATGCCCATGATGGAACTTCAGAACTATTTGCATGCTGTATGGTGAGTGGACAGGGAATTCCAATACCATAGGTAACGGTGTGCTTGTAAAAATTCACAAAACTTTAGGGACCTTCATATGAAAGCTGTCAAGTTTTTATCAAAGCTTTGCAGTGGGTTATCATCAGGGATGTTTAGCAAAAAGCTTAAATTACAGCCTTAGATTACCTTTTTTTACATGAATTCACATATTTGCATTAACAATGCATTAGATCAGTGCTTTTCCAATTTTATATTGAACCAAGTGCTGTAGTATATCAAAGATTTTTGCATTGGTTAGTGGTCTGTGCAAACTATCTGCTATGCATAATACCATGATTACATACCTTTACCAGTTGCTTTTTTGTGAAATTATTGTTTTGTGGTTAATACATGTGCATCTCTTATATCCCTGGAAGAATATTTTATATTATTTTTAGATATACAGAAGAAAACATGAAATTTGCAAATACATGATAAATAGCATGAATTTATGTAAATATTTACCACTATTGCTGTTACAGGTAAATGCTTTGTCTCTTGCTACTATAACCTATAATATGTTTTTTTGCTGCAAAGCATTGCAAAAAAATAGTAGGGTCTTTGGCAGTGGCAGTGATTTTTTTCACTGAACTAGTTGCCACATGTGTAATTATTGCATATTTTTACCATAATCTGAAAATACATGTGTGGCTCTTGGTAGTAAAATCTTGTAGTATATTGATTTTGTTCATGTCGTTCAGGTACTCAAGGCAATGTTTATTCTTGTGTTAAATAGACTTATGAACAAGTATTGAGATTTTTTAAATTTCTGTTATTAGGCTCACCTTCTACTTATAATGGTGGTCTGTCATATTTTTCACAAAGGTAATAGGAAAAATTATTCTGATGCAGAATAACTTATAAAGCAAAAACATACATGATAACAAAACATAGTTGATAATGATTGCATAACCACAGTATTGAATGAAAAAGTTAACAGAATGAATCTTTAAAAACATGCTAGATGTCAGAAAAGGATTTTTAAAATTTAGCTAGCAATTACCATGATAAATGCAATATAGAGGCATCTCCATCATTAATGCATTAATAAAGTAATAAATAATTGTGATAAGTGTAATCCTGGAAATATTTATGAATTTAATTAAAAACCAAAGAAAGAGTTATGTAATGAGGTATATATTTTCACTCTACTTAGATACACATTCAGGGAATATGTTGTGATCCAGACAGTACTGCATAGAGAACTTGAATGAAAAGTAATGTTCTTTGTATATGTCCTGTTTTCCTTTGATGTGTTTCTGGTTTTATATGTTGGTTTCCAGTGTTAGGCATGTGACTTAATTTTTTGTTGTTGTTGAAAATGAGGAGTACTTATAATACAGAGAATACCACAGAACAGTAATTGGGTATTTCTTAAGGTTTCTCTCTGTGCTGCAACTTCTTCCTCAGACAAAAGAAAAAACTGTATTGGAAGTTTTGCGACATGACTTACTAGTTATGAAATGGAACTTTGTTTCCACCCTTCTTCAAGAAAAATTGGTCTTTATATTAGCTTTAATGATGAGGCTACCAGCAGCTTACCTATTTGCTTGGGGAATAGGATAGCCTCATAACAGAGACATGACTAGAATGTGATATTACGGAAGTCTGGTTTGTGTTTGGTGTAGGATTTTTTTTCTTTTCTTTGAGTTTGAGCATCAAATTGCTCTTTGTTTTTTTACTGCTTGTGTGAAGATTTTTACAAAGAATCTTAGAGTTTTTTGTTTTCTCTTGATTTATGTCATACACACTATTGTGATTGTTATAGAGGGTTTTCTTTGCAAGAGCTGTTTCCAGTTTGATGTTTTTGTGAGATAGGAAAGGATGTTACATTTAATAATCATATATTTTTTGTTTTAAAAATTATCATGAATGTCATTGTTAATACATTAGATTTCTCATAAGAAATGTAGATATGATAAAAAAAATAACAAATATAAAAGCAAGGCTTCCAGCTGGCTGACTTAGAACTGATGATTAACAGAAATATAGAATAAGTAAAAATGCCCTTATGATTATAGTAAAAAAAGAATCCTCTCATTCTACAATCAATCATCATAAAGGAACATCTCTAAAAAGATAATATATGTATATATTTTTTTCGAACCTCTAATCTAATAAGAATTATATTTTTATTTGTTCAGTACTGTGAACTTGATGTAGTACTTCAGGATTGGCAGTTCATCTAGTTGTCTGTATAAGCACACTAGTGTAGGTAATGATAATGAACTTCACTGGTTAGTATCAAGATCGTGGGCATCAGGCCTGCCAAGTGGTATCATAAAGTCTGATATTTATCTTGAAAAACCTTACCCTAGTGTTCTTTACAGTATTTTTTCTTCCATAATTGTATATAATTTGAATTTGTATATAGTGGTTAGTCATTCCATATTTTGCTTTATCACTGAAATTGATAGATGGGTGTTGCATTACTGTGTTATATTCCATATTTAGGTATATATGTGGGTGATAATTGTTATTATATAGTGTTACTTGTGTAGAACATTTGTTCATGGATAATTTGTTTATGATAATGGAGAGGAGAAAAGAATTTGGAAATCATGATAGAGACAAAGAGAACAACAAAAAAGGAAAGTAAAATAATTATAGAAATTGAAGGTATTAATAAGGATTGAATTGTAAATGAGAAAGGTTAAGTTAGACATATGAATATAATTCTCTCTTAAGTCTTGTATAAGATTCTCAGACAGAGTAAAGCACTCCTTGTCATGTACTTGGTATATATATATAATTGTTTTGTTTTTTTTGTTTTTTCTTTTATGCATTGGAATACAAAAAAAAAATGAACATGCACTTGCATAGATATGCATATGCATGTTCACATACACACACATGCACACACACTCACGCACACACACACACACACACACACACACACACACACACACACACACACACACACACACACACACACACACACACACACACACACACACACACACACACACACACACACACACACACACACACACACACACACACACACACACACACACACACACACACACACACACACACACACACACACACACACACACACACACACACACACACACACACACACACACACACACACACACACACACAATAAAGTCAGTTCCTGTAAAAAGGCTGTGAGGAACTAGAAATTTGAAGATAATTGAGGTTACTTATTTCTCACCACTTAGCTATGGAGCTTTTCAGATTTTCTCTTCAACACCTTTTCAAGACAAGAGCATCAATATAACAGAAATGCTTGGCATTAGTACTTAGATATCAGTTCTGAACAAGATATTGGTTCAGATCAATGGCCTTAATGAACAGACCAGTTAAATGAAAAGAAACTCAATTGTTTTTATTTCATTCATGGCAATTCTGCTAGAAATGGTACTTGTGTGACTTGTAACAAAGTTTATTTTTAAAAGAATGTCCAATCTTTCATATTATTAGTATTTTTATTTATTTGTGTAGTTTTTTGTTTGCAGTTTTATATTGTTTGTTACATAATAACCCAAAATATTGCTAGCTGTATCAGTAACTCTTGGAATAAAGTTGAATGAGTACAGTTTTCTTTGTTTTTATCCAATTTACAAAAAAAAATGTACTAGCAAAAAGAAATCACAAACATAGAGATCGAGAATGTACAGTAGATTAAGTGAGCAAGTGAAAAAATCACATTTATATGATATGATTTGCATATCATCTCACATATCTACCGTCTAATTGAAGAGATAAAGGACAATGCCACTCGAGGTCTATGGATCTTGATTTGCATTAACGCACATGATGGTCAATGGTTAAAAAGCAAAATAAATGTGCTAGACACCAAGGTTCATATTGCACTAAAGGAAGGTGGTTGCAGGAGTAAAGAGGGGCGACGTGCCACATGTCAAAACCAGATTTTATCATTTCAACACGACTCTCACATCTTAGGAAGTGGACAGAAGAGGGGGTTGGAGAAGAGAAATAAAAGGAGTGGAGGAGAAGTAAAGACCATTCAAAACTGGTTGGGCCAAGGGCTGAGGTCCCTACACTGGGCCTCAGTTTCCAGGGTGGGTGTTTAGGAGACGGAGGCTGAGGTCCAATGTGGGGATCACCCCTGCCTTGGACCTCAGCCCTTGCCTCAACAAATTTTGCAAGGTCTTTTCTTTTCCCTCTTTCCTTTTTTCTTTACTTCGCCCCTTTCTTCTGTTTACATATCCAAATCGTTAACTCTGGTTTACCCTTTCCGCCAAACTACTTTACCACAATGCTGTGTAATCTTTGATATCTTGCACATTTATTTGTTTTGACTCTTCTGGAAATCCACAAACATTGCCTTGAACCAAAAAACTTAACCTGGGGGCTCTGTCCACAACCCCCACCCATCCTATATTTTGTATACGCATCTAATGACCTTAGATATTGACGCAGCAGAAGTTTTCCAATAATTAAATAATATGTTGGAAACTTTTAAATTTCCGTTACACGGTGTTAGTAACGTCGAATTATGCATGTCACAAATTAAACTAACTACATTTCTCCATTCTATTTCACGTTTCGTTAATCCGGACTGTAATTTCTCTCTCGGCAATGTCCTTAGGTCGCCAATTAATGTAATCTGTTACTAGTCTAAATATCAACATCCCTCTCTATCTTGATACATTCGTATACCTATGCTTATGTCCTCTGAACCTTAACTTTAATATTCTATCCTTCTGTGAAAGCAAATTAACTACATATGTGTAGCATTTCTTCAATGTCGTTAATTACAATGCCTACTCTGATAATTTATCCCTCCAAAGTGTGTCTTGCATGTAAGGGATTTGCCACGATTCACACCTACGGCCAAAGTGAACCATTATGAAGCATTGTTTTGAAGCGTTTTTATAGAAATTAAAAATCAGCAGGTAAACTTGATGGTCGGCGCAGTTTATACAAAAGACCGCACAAGAATTTTAAATATTTATTTGATAGAATGAATGACAATATAAAACTTCATAGCCCTATTTAATTGAATTTTTTTTACGTCAATTATTCTTTTTTATATGTCAAACACCCATAGCCTTATTAAATTCGAAATTGTTTTTACGACTATGCTCATATCCCTATTCAATAAAAAAAAAAGTTTTTTTAAACACCAATTACCCACAGCCTATTCTATTTTTTTTTTTTTTTTACATCGACCACATATAGCCCTATTAAAAATTGTTATTCAAATTAAAACTGTTTTATGCCTATATCCATAGCCCTATTCAATTCAAAATTGTTCTTACACCAACTACCCATATTTTTTTTTAATCTGCCACGTCAACATCTCAGGTTAAGAGGTGAAGCCGCACGACTAAGGAAACTGTTTGGTTCATATGGCGATATTTGTGGATCCCTAGAATGGTTAAAACAAATAATGGGCTAGACGAAAGGTCATTATGATAAAGTATAGTGGCAAAGACGATAAAATGAGTTAACGATTAGAATATGCGGACAGAAGAGTATGAAGAGGAAAAGGAAAGAAGAAAAGACCTTGCATAATTAGTTGAGGTGAGGGCTGAGGTCCAAGGCAGGGTGATCCCCTACATTGGGCCTCAGTCCCCATCTCCCCTAAGCCCCCTAACAACAACAAGCAGGGGATTGGGGGGAGGTCAATCACCCATAGCCCCATTCAAATCAAAATAGTTTTCCGTCAATCACCCATAATGGCATTCAATTCACTCACCAAACCTACCAGGTGAGTCACACACCAGACACTGATAGGTCACATCTGGACCAACCAACTATCTAAGCATTTAACAAGCGGTATCATCCACACTACCATCTCTGACCATTTCGCCACTTTGTAACCTCCAAAATCCTTAGTCTTAAAAAGGGAAACAAAGGAAATAAAAGTAACCTACAGAGATTTAAACGAAGACAAAATTGACCAGTTTAGGAAATTCACAACTGATGTATGTTGGGATTTAGTTTACTGTTTCTAACGACCCCTAATATTGTTTACGAAAACTCTTACATTTTTTTTCTCTGTCAGGAGTAATGAGTATTTTCCAGTAAAATCCAATTAAGGATCTTCAGACAAGCTTCAGCGCCTTTATGCAAAATGATTACCTTTAGACATCGGCGAACGAGGAATCATCTCATGAGATTCGCTATACCCGCAGCAAATACTATACAGAAAGACGCCAGACAAACTTAAATAACCGCAGAAACACATATATCGATTCAATTCTAAAAAAGGAATCACATGATAAAAGTATAGCCAAGTCAGTCTCGAGATTCGACTAAAATTTCATATTATACCAATAATTACTTCGTTAATTTTGCACATAACTTAATTAGCAATATTACAAAACCGTTCCCAGTTTCATGAATTTCATGGTACCTTCGCACAACTCAAAGCTATCTTTAAATCCCGTAACCGAATCCGAACACTAAGGTAATGAAACAACCGAATAACTCTACCCTTATCATCAAAGTTATCTCGCCTGCCATTTCCTGTGTTTTTGTTCCACTTATGCAACACTTCACTTATTACGGGTATATACCTAGATAAACTCAAAACATTCAGAATGAAGGGAGAGAGTAGGGCTTGAGGTCGAAACCCCCGGCTAAGATTGTTTTAGGTTCACAAGGCGATGCTTGTGGATTTCCAGAATGACCAATGGTCAAAACAAACAAATGTGTCAGACATCAAAGGCCACACAGCATTATGACAAAATATATAGATACATATATATACACTGTATATACATATATATACAGTGTATATACATATATATACAGTGTATATACATATATATACAGTGTATATACATATATATACAGTGTATATACATATATATACAGTGTATATACATATATATACAGTGTATATACATATATATACAGTGTATATACATATATATATACAGTGTATATACATATATATACAGTGTATATACATATATATACAGTGTATATATACATATATATATATACAGTGTATATACATATATATACAGTGTATATACATATATATACAGTGTATATACATATATATACAGTGTATATACATATATATACAGTGTATATACATATATATACAGTGTATATACATATATATATACAGTGTATATACATATATATACAGTGTATATACATATATATATATACAGTGTATATACATATATATACAGTGTATATACATATATATACAGTGTATATACATATATATACAGTGTATATACATATATATATACAGTGTATATACATATATATACAGTGTATATACATATATATACAGTGTATATACATATATATATACAGTGTATATACATATATATACAGTGTATATACATATATATACAGTGTATATACATATATATACAGTGTATATACATATATATACAGTGTATATACATATATATATATACATATATATATATACAGTATATATACATATATATACATATATATACATATATATACAGTATATATACATATATATACATATATATACATATATATACAGTATATATACAGTATATATACATATATAAACAGTATATATACACACACCTATATACAGTATATATATACACATTATAAGTATGTATAAATAGCTCCCACAAGGTTAGCTCCAGCGTGGCGTGGCCATGCTGGCCTTGCCAGCCGGCGGCCCCAGAGGGCGCGCTCCACGCCACCCACCAATACATAAGGTTCAGGATGACCCGGGTCAGGAGAGAGTCACTTCAGAGAGTTCCTGCCGACCGCTTGTCGGGTCAGGCTGGCTCCAGCCGCGCGCCCCCCCTCCGGGCTGACGACCTAGCGCTAAGCCTTGCCCAGACTTGTATCGTGTGAATATCTGTGTTGCTTACGCTTCTGAAATAAAAGAGGTTAAGCCAACCGTCCCTTTCACTACTCCTGCTAAACCATATGTTTAAGGTTTTAAATACCCTTACACACATATACAGTATATACATATATATATATATATATATATATATATATATATATATACACATATACATATACATATATATACATATACATATATACAGTATATATATACACATATACAGTATATATATACACATATACAGTATATATATACACATATATACAGTGTATATATACACATATATACAGTGTATATATACACATATATACAGTATATATATACACATACAGTATATATATACACATATATACAGTATATATATATATATATATATATATATATATACACACCAGTATATATATACACACATATATACAGTATATATACACACATATATACAGTATATATACATATATATATACAGTATATATACACATATATATACAGTATATATACACATATATATACAGTATATATACACATATATATACAGTATATATACACATTTATACAATATATACAGTATATGTATACATATATACAGTATATGTATACATATATACAGTATATATATACATGTATACAGTATATATATACATATATACAGTATATATTCAAATATATATACAGTATATATACACATTTATACAATATATACAGTATATATACACATTTATACAATATATACAGTATATATACACATTTATACAATATATACACATTTATACAGTATATACAGTATATATACACATTTCTACAATATATACAGTATATATATACATTTATACAATATATACACATTTATACAATATATATACGTTAATATACAGTATGTAGATATACATAAGTATATATATATATATATATATATATATATATATATATATATATATATACAGTACAAAGATATACGTATGTGTATATATATACAGTATATATACGTTAATATACAGTATGTAGATATACATAAGTATATATATATATATATACAGTACAAAGATATACGTATGTGTATATATTTACAGTATTTATACGTTAATATACAGTATGTAGATATACATAAGTATATATATATATTATATATATATACAGTATATATACGTTAATATACAGTATGTAGATATACATAAGTATATATATATATATATATATATATATACAGTACAAAGATATACGTATGTGTATATATATACAGTATATATACGTTAATATACAGTATGTAGATATACATAAGTATATATATATATATACAGTACAAAGATATACGTATGTGTATATATATACAGTATATATACGCACATGTGTGTATATATACATGTATATATATTATATATGTATGTACATATATGTATATATTTATATATATGTATGTATATATGCATATATTTATATGTGTGTATGTATATACATGCATATGAATATATGCATATGTGTGCACGAGTGTCTTTATGTATATTTATATATGTATATATACACAGGTGTATGTGAATATATATACATATACATGTGTATGTGCAAGTGTATGTATGTGTGTGTGTATATATGTATGTATGTATGTGTGTATATATTATGTATATATATATACACACATGTGTGTATATGTATGTGTGTATACACACACACACACACACATATATATATATATATATATATATATATATATATATATATATATATATATATATGTGTGTGTGTGTGTGTTTAAACAAACGACCCCTTTTCCTATCACTTTGCCCTCTTAACTACCGCCGAGACCGTTCGCCTGGAATTCCGTGACAGCCTCAGGCATAGAGCAGGCGAGAGCAGAGGTCGCGACACATAAACGGAGCAGAGGCAGTTCGGAGAGATAGAGGACAGAGGAAGGCGACAGAGCAGAAGAATGGATCGGCAGCTCCTTTTTACCCTTATCTAAGTTAAGTTCTGCAGTATTGTGTATTTGTGTGGTAGTAACTAATAAAGGGGAATATTTATTCTATCCTCTGTGGAGTTTTTAGGATTACTCGAAGCAATGCCTGCCTTTCTTTTACAAACATCCAAAAAATGATAAACCGTTTTAATATAAATGATCAAGTATATTTTCCCATAGGACCTTAAATTTTCGTACGTTTCCGTTCCATCAATGTAAAAGGGACATATAAACATTTCTTAACTCCGTCAACGAGCGTCTTCGGCTCGTTGACGGAGTTAAGAAATGTATATATATATAGGTATTTATACAAATATATATGTACATATATCCACGTGTGTGTATATATATATATATTTATATATATATATATATATATATATATATATATATATATATATATGTATATATATATACAAATATATATAAACATATATCCACGTGTGTGTATATATATATATATATATATTTATATATATTTATATATATTTATATATATTTATGTATATATTTATATATATTTATATATATAGTTATATATATTTATATATATATTTATATACATTTATATACATATATATATTTGTATATATATGTATATTTATATATATATATATATATATATATATATATATATATATATATAGGTGTGTATATATATGGATATAATAATGATTAAAACAAATGTGCTAGACATCAAAGGTCATATAGCACTATGGTAAATTATTGTGGCGAAAAGGGTAAAAATAGATTAACGATTAGGGTAAGTGGCCCAATACTGGGTCTCAATCTCCGTCTCCTACCCCCCCCCACCCCCACCCTAAGACAACAACGTACAAGAGACTGGGGAGGAGGTATATGGATATCATCTTGTGCATTATATATATTTTTGATTAGTTTTTATGATAATCATAAGCATTGCGATATAGTGTCTGTTCTTTGTTATATCATAAGGTGCCCCAACAAGAGAGCTGTTGTTCTCAGGATGCTCAGCCATTCTGTTTTTATTTGTGTTTAAAAAAAACTGTCTATACGTAAACTGGCTAAATAATCATTACCAATATCAATTAATGGCATCCCTTTTTCCCAAATCCCAAAGAACATATAACGACTCCTAAATGAACGTCCAAAAGGCGAAATCCTGATCACTGGACACTACTTTGTGCAAACGAAAAAGGAACAAGGTATCTATGCCAGTCGCTTGGCTTATCACAGCTCACGGAGCACGACTTCCAATTGTTCAAATACGATCCTCCAAACTTAAACGTGATCATCCTCTGGTCTTACCAGAAATAGAGCCCCTTCACATTTCACCGGAAGAATTTGCTAAATTACAAGAACGGCCATCCGTGGGGAAATAGATAACGGTGAGGTAGGGATGATAGTATTTTTCTTTGAGACTCCCAATAGCTTGCTCGTTGTTGTCGTGGGAGGCTTAGGAGATGGAGACTGAGGCCAATGGTAAGGGATAACCCCTACCTTAGAGCTAAGCCCTCGCCTCATCTAATTTTACATGGTCATTTCCTCTCTCCTTTCCTTTTCCTTTTTCTTTTCACCCCCTTCTTCTGTCCACTGCCTAAGGTGTGAGAGCCGTGCTGAAAGGATGAATGACTGGTTTTGTGTCACTCCTGAACGGCCTCTGGAAGTTATAGGCACGGTATTCCCTTGGTTAGTCGCCTCGCCCTTATCCCTTATTGGGACCCAAGGGGGTAGACCGTTTTTTTCTATCCATTCAGAATCATCCACCCAGGTCATTACTCATCCTTCAGAACACATTCCTTTTACTTTCCCAACATCCTCCAGTCTATCTCCAACTGCACAGTAAGCTTCATTGTCTGCCCCCTTAGTCCTACTCTTCATCCTTATTGTCCTCCTCCCCACAGTAGTGATTCCGCCTCTGCAAACCTGAGCACTGAAGTCAGAAATACTGTCTTGGCAGCCTCCTGGTTACTAACTGCCACCGCACCCACCTCTACCTTATCTCATTGCGTCCACTCTTCAGGTACACATGTCAGGGCGTCGGCACGATTCTCAACAGCTCGGACGTACGGCATAGATTCTCCTTGTGCACCCGTGCTGCCACAAACTGTCATGAAAGAGCAGCATCTTCAGTGACGTCATCTCAGGCATGCGTCGTCGCGTTGGAGCGGTGTTTCAGCCATGCAGCTCCAGGTCAGAGTCATCCGCACACTAGCATATGTGCTCCTAGCCTCGTCAAAGAACATTTCCAAGTGTATATTTGCGATATTCATCCAACAGTGATCAAATCCCAAGTTGAATTATTCGTTATTTATGAATAAAAAGGGATATTTTAAAGTTCAGCATCTCATCTTTATCCTTTCCCTCTGACCCTTTAGGTTTATTCAGTTATTTAAATTTGTTGTAATTTCAGGAAATCCAAGAATAATCAAGAAAACCAAAGAAAATCAAATGCAAAATTCCATATCTATTCGTAAAAATAGAACACAAAATCTCTCCCTCTTCATTATTTAAAACACTCGGGCCAAGCCATGGTTTACCCATAATCGCCTTCTATAAACAAAAAAGCCACTGAAATTCAAATATAAAAGCCAAGAAAAAGAATAAAAGATAAAGACCTGCGAGTGACACGGTGGCCAAGATCATTATGCCAATGAATCCTATTTTTTATTTCAATCTACATAAAGTTGTTTCTCCCATAGAAAAGTGATTTATTTACTAATGATTCTTTCATCTGGCAGAAGATTTGATAAGAAAATTTTGTTTTATTCTGAAATAATTTTTTATCTGTTGTCTATGGTTTCTGTATTGGTTGTGTATCATTAGGATTGGTATAGGGTAAGGTTGGTGGTGCAGTGAGGGTATTGTGGAGGGAGTTTTTTTTTTTTTATATAGGGAGTGAGGTGTGTCAATCTTGTAGCATTGACCCTAAGGCGGGCCAACACCACCTCCTCCCTTTGGACTGTGTCCCACTGTTCTATGTTTTGTTTGACTTTGTTAGTTGTAGGTTGGTCCAATCACTTTGCCACGGATGGATTTTTGCTTTTATAAGGGACAAAAAACACCTGAGATCTGTACGGATTATACTAAGGTACAGATCACCAGCTGATCCGACTAATTTGTCAGCTTGTTCATTGCCATGAATCCAGTGACCTGGTACCCATTTTAGCTTGATTAATTTGTTGGCACTATGTAGCTTACGAATTATAACAGCCATTTCATTTTTGGTGATTCCTAATGATTTTATGTATTTAAGTGAACTTAACGAATCTAAAAAAAAAAATGACTTCTATCATGAGTCGTCGACAGTGCAAAATCTAAAACTTTATCAATAGCAAAAAGTTTGGCAAGAAAGATCAATGTAGGATTCGGCAATATGAACTTCAATTCACGTTCAGTCGATCATACACCCGCACCCACACACTCATGTACCTCCACCTCCGGCGCCATGGACTTGGCTAATGGAAGCCAGGCTTTCATGTTGGAAAAGTTGGGGGTTTCCCATGGCGCTATATTGGGTGTCGAGTGTAGAGAGCTCTATACCGATTTTCTAGACGAGGTCGTGGAGTAGCGTGGCAAAGGGCCTAATGCCTCGATTGTCATTAGGGTGACTCGGGTCTCGAGCCACATTTGCGCATAGGTCAGTGCCAACTAGCCACGTCCTGACATCCACCTCAAGATACTTTATCTGTGAACACTTCAGGGCTCCAAGACACACGCAAACAAGCATTCTGCACAGCATCCAAGCTATGTGAAAGCAATACCCCATTACCCTTTCTATGGAAAACTTAAAATCCCAACTGGAGAACCCAGTTCTGAACCATATCTAGTGCCAGTTGGATGCAATTTGCCGAGAATTCTGTATTACTACTAGGATGCCATAATGCACAATCATTAACATACAGTGAGTATTGAAGATTCCGAGGGGAGCTAGTAAGATGTCATTTGTCATACATAGAAATGATGTGGAGACAAGACACTACCTTGTCTTGTCAGAAATGAAAATTTGAATAAAACAAGGCAAGTTTCCACGAAATCCAAAAGCATAGTTTTCTGAGTAGGCCATGTCGCCATGTCATGTCGTAAGCCTTTTTATATCTAAAATAATGAAATAAAAAAATAGGCAAAAGCCAAAGTTGATCGAGAGTTTGGCGTTTTTTTCTGGAAATCGTACTATTCGTCAACTAGTACATTTTTGGAATTTAAAAAATGCAATAGCCTACTGCTAACAATTCGTTCCATGACTTTACACAAACAACTTGTCAACGCAATTGGGCAGTAGGAGATGGCAGATCTGGGATTTCCCCCTCCTTTCAATATGGGAATGGTGTGGGCGAAGTGCCATGAGTTTGGAAAAGTGTGATTCTTCCAAATTTCATTGTACACGTCTTGCAACTTAATCTTGGTATCATGATTAAGATGCTTTATCATCGCCAGAGTGCTAATGCACTCTGGCGAGTGCATTAGCATTGTTTCTATGTGAATCGGATTTTTTACCTTCATGAAAGATCTTCTTAAAATTTGCAAGATATTTTTTCCTTCTTTACTTTACTAACAGTGGACTGCTAAGCTCCGCCAGGAGTCTCTTTTTGTAATTTCAAAAGTTATTAATGTTATTTTTGAAAAGCCTGTACGCCCTATTGCGTTCACACAGCGCCCTGCAGCAATCTAATGTCCATCATGGAACTTTGTACTTAACGCCATCTGTTGAAGTTCTGAGGAATGGATATCATGCTGCATCCGAGATCGAATTCTGAATATTGTTTACTTTATCATCAATGGTTTCTCCACTGACCCAGTCTGTTCCTTTTACGTTTGATTTAGGTGCTGAAGGCGTTCTTGTTGTGCATTAATATTTAATAAAATGGGAAGGTGATCGCTTCCCAGCGAGTCGTCAATGGTGTGCCACAGGCACCTGGCTGCTATTATTGAAGAGACCAGTGATATCTCAATAAAGCTCAAAGTACCGGTATTATCGTCCACCCGCGTCGGACTACCATCGTTCAGATGGACCAGATCAGAATCATTAATCAACTAAACTACTTGCTCACCTCTACCATCCACCCACAGGGATCCCCATAATGTATGATGAGCATTAAAATCACCAAAAAATAATTCATTCTGTGGCAGAATGTCCAGAAGAGCAAACAATACATCATAAATTACTACTATTATAGATGGACTAATTAGTAATATAATTAGTTGCATTAATAAGTTTTATTTAAATGTTACTCATTATTTCGTTATTTATATATATTTTCCATTTCGTAATTCTTCATATAATCTAACTATCTAATTAATGAAGTGTTCATGTGGCCCGGCATAATACTTCAGCAACTCGTAAAGGTTTCGGTGGCTGACTCGAGGTCACTCCTGGCTTTCAGTCGGCCACATATGGTGCAGCTCGAGTTTTGCGTGTCTATGCCTGTGGCCACTCTCGGCTAGTATTTTATAATTGTATATTTTATGTATTATGGGGTGTTTAGTATAGGAGTAAAATTTTCTTTTGTTTTTCTTATATATATATATATATATATATATATATATATATATATATACATACATATACATGCATATATACATATACACACATATACACATATACACGAGACTTTAACTGTGCCATAACACCACGTTATCAGGTGGATAATAAACTGAACATATAGTCAGATACGTGCTATTAATTTTCACTTTGCATGCGACAAACTCCGAAGTAGAATCAATGGTCACTTCAGCGAAAGGGAGGCTTTGGTGGATGTACATGGTGACTCCGCCTCCACCCCTACCCTCTCGATCCTCCCGACATAAATGGTACTTCCTTACGAAATGAGGTGTGTTGAATGCGTTTCTTGGAGAACTATACTTTCGGGAGCATAGGACGAGGCTAATAATTTAAGGTGATTTAAATCTAGCTCTAAGACTTCGACAATTCTAATGTACAAAGGTCGACACGAAGATTACAAGTCCCTTGCCCGCCAGTTTTTATTTTCTTTTTTTGGGAGGGAGGCGCCTCCTCTCCCTCGCTTCCCGAGGACCTCCCTCTAAATGGTTTGGATACAGAAACCTCCATGCCCTGCGTCTCCTGGCGACTGCGACCTGCTTCTCTCTCGAGAAACTAATCGAGAGCCAGGCGAAGTCCTCACAGGAGTCGTATGGACGGAGAGGTGCGATAATGACTGATTCAGTATCAGCCTCCTTATGATGTTTATGTTGGGTTGATTCAGCCATTTGATCGATCAATTTAGTCAGCTGATATACTTCAATATTAGATTTTTGGATAGCTTGTTTCAGTTTATTAATTTATTTTTAGCTGCAAGCTGTTGACTGACATCACTTGCACTAGCGGTGACGTTAATTACTGCTGCAGCATAGAAAGTATCGGGTTTGTGTGTCAAGGTTTCCACTTTCCTCTTAATGAGGTGTGTCCGAATTTTTGGCATCAAGTACAATGCATTGGCCTTTGGATCTAAGGTCTTACTTGGACAAGTTCGTATCCTATATTAACATATTCGGGATTTTATTTATAGCACAGTCCAGTTTTCGTTCCGACATTCCCGTCCTTCTTGGTCATACAATTAACGTCCACTACGTTTTGGTCCTTCATGCTCTCGAGAATTTCACTTTCTTCCATCGTCCTCAAATCCCTGTGAAAGAATACTTTCTTACAGGTATTTGAGGCAATTGGAATAATTACTTTAACTCTGAGATCATGAATTTGTGTCAGCTTAAGTAAATCCTAAATCTGGGAGTTACAATGTACTTTAACAAGGAGGCCTCCATCTCGCAATTTTTTGACAAAATCAAAATCGCCGTCCACTTGACCATCAAGGACCTTTTTGATGATAAAGGGGTTCACGTTCAAAAGCGATTGATTTTCACTCATGCATTTAACATTTGCTAACCTTGCCTTCTCGGTTGGGATTTTGAAAAGAGGTCTTCTGGTTCTGCCATTAGTAGGGGTTCCACTGTTCAGAGTCGAGGTGGTCGTAGAGTGGTCATGGGTCACCTCTCCTCCTTAAGGACTCCTCCTTGAGGAGGAGAAGGGGTAGCCGGGGTAGCATCCAACCTCGGTTTCGAACCAGGTCCGAACCCTTTGCCGAAGGCCGTAGTCATGAAGGGATCAAAAACTCTTAACTTTTGATATCAATATAACAGCAATAGCTAAGAGTAAGGCAATTCTCCGTTCTCTAACCCCCCCCCCCCCTCTGCAAGCCTGGTTGCGTTCTCCAGTAACAAAGGGGGGTCGAGTTATGTGGAGGACACTTCCTTACCGCCGAACTTGCCTAAGCGGAGGGCGGTAATTCGATGCCAACCCCCCAGGAGAATACGGGAAGCCACAAGAGAGCTCCAGCAGGCTCAGGGAAGGCACATGAAGATAAGAAAAGAAGTCAATAAAAGAAAAAGTGCTCCTAAAGGTCTCCCCATACTATTGGGCCTCCCTACCCAGGGGTCAAAGCCCGTAAGGGGTACCCTGGTGTAGGGGTGTTGATTACGCCTACCGTAGTCTCGAGCGACATGCAAGATCAAGGGTGCAGGCAAAGCACAAAGTGTTGAAAGTTCTGAAAGTCAGACGTCTACTCTATAAAATCTACGTTATAAAACGTAATAACGCCGAGCGTGACGAGAGGCCCCAGGGTAACTCCTGTGGCACAAGGCTTTTAATATATTGCTGCTGCGTCTGAAAAGGAGAGAGGTCTGAACATATCAACATGTCATACACGGGTGATCTTTCTTTCTTTCTATGTTGGATTTCTTGGCTATCAACCAGCGGCATGTGGCCAAGGTTATTAAGCCAATGGGTCCTATTTATTCTATCAATCTATATAAGGTCATAAAGTTTAGTCTCCCTAAAAAAAGTGATTACATTACTGATGATTCTTTCATCATCTGACAATATGTTTATTAGTGTAAAATCTTTATTTTTTAATCGAAGGCAATTTTTAAGTGGCTGTCTATGGATGGCATATCTCGGGCATACTATTAAAAGGTGTGGTAAGGAAAGGCTGGTGTTGCATTTAGGGCATTGAGGAGGGAAAGTTTTCTCTATGTAGGGAGTGAGGTGGGTAATTTTGGTGGCATTGACCCTGAGACGGGCCAAGACCACCTCCTCCATTCTGTCTTTCCTGTGGGATGTGTCCCACAGGTCTATTGTGTGCTTCGTTTTGTTTGTGAGTTGGAGGTTGGTCCACTCACTTTGCCACAGATGTATTTTTGCTTTTATAAGAGACACAAAACACCTGAGATCTGTACGAACTATGGTAGTGTCCAGATCGCCAGTTGACCCGGCAAATTTGTCAGCCTGTTCATTATCATGGATGCCAGAGTGGCCTGGCACCCATATTAGCTTGATTGATTTGTTGACACCATGTAACTTACGAATGATATTACCCAGCAGTTCATTTTTAGTGGTTTCTAAGGATTTAGTAGCTTTAAGTGAACTTAAGGAATCTGAAAAATAACTATTCTATCGTGGGTTGTCGATAGTGCAAAATCACTTGCTTTATCAATGGCAAAAAATTCAGCAAGAAAAATCGATGTATGATTCTGCAGTCTAAACTTTAGTTCACATTCAGTCGACCATACACCCGCACCTACACACTCATCTGTCTTGGAGCCGTCGAATATACATGAAAAAAATTGAGATGTTTAATAAGGATCTCTCTGAACCTCTGGCGTACCTCACCCTCCGGCGCCATGGCCTTGGCTGATGGAAGCCAGGCTTCCATAATAGAAAAATTGTTGGTTTCCCATGGCGCTATGTTTGACTTAACCAGGGTATCGATGGTAGAGAGATCTGTACCGACTTTCTCGACGAGGTCGTGGAGTCGCGTGGCAAAGGGCCTAGTGCCTCCATTTCCATTAGGGTGGCTCGGGTCTCGAGCCACCTTTGCGGCATAGGTCAGTGCTAACTGGCCGCGTCTGAGTCGGAGGGGAGGTACTCCTGACTCCACCTCAAGACGCTCGATCCGAGTACATTTTAGGGCTCCAACACACACTCGCAAACAAGCATTCTGCACACCATCCATACCTTTCAAACTTGTTTTCGATGCCGAAACCTACACGATTGACCCATAATCTACTTTAGACCTAATCAGGGTTTTATATACCATTAGCAAAGACTGTCTATCAGCTCTCCATTTATTACCAGAAATGCACTTTAATAAATTTAGTGCTCTTTGACATGTATTCTTTAACTGACCAATGTGGTCTTTCCAATTGAGTTTACTATAAAAAAGTAGCCCAAGAAATTGTGCAGAATTTTGAATAGGTATTGGGTGGTTGTCTAGAGTTAGCCTGATGTTCAGCTTCCTCCTACGTGAAAATATTATCCCAATACTCTTTCTAATGGAAAACTTAAAACCCCACTGGAGACCCCAGTTATGAATCATATCCAGTGCCAATTGGATGCGATTTGCTGAGAATTCTGCATTATTGCTGGAATGCCATAATGCACAATCATCAGCGTACAGTGAGTATTTAAGATTCCGAGGAGGAGCTGGTAAGATGTCATTTATCATACACAGAAATAATGTAGGTGACAAGACACTTCCTTGTGGGACACCTGTTTGCCTGGACAAAAATGTCCGAAAAAGTTACATTGTCAGAAAATAATTTGACAGAAAAAGTTCTGTCAGAATTGAATTTTTAAATAAAACAAGGCAAGTTTCCATGTAATCCAAAAGCATAAAGTTTTCTGAGTAGGCCATATCGCAATTTCATGTCGTAGGCTTTTTCTATATCTAAAAATACTGAAATCAAAAAATCTTTTTTGGCAATTGCCTCTTGAATATGACTGTCCAGCTTTACTAGCTGATCGAGAGTTTGGCGTCCCTTTCGGAAGCCGCACTGCTCGTCAACTAGCAAATTACTGGTATTTAAAAAATGCAATAGCCTACTAATAACATTTCTTTCAATGACCTTGCATAAGCAACTTGTCAACGCAATTGGGCGGTAGGAGATGGCTAATCTGGGATTACCCCCTCCTTTCAATATGGGAATGATGTGGGCGAAGTGCCATGAGTTAGGAAAAGTGTGGCTTTTCCAAATTTCATTGTACACTTCTAGCAACTTAATCATGTCATCATGATTAAGATGCTTTATCATCTCATATCACATCTCATCGGGGCCAGGGGATGTTCCTCTCGGACAAGCTCATCCATTGTTAGATCTTGGTTGTAATCAAAGTCATCTCCTGCGGCAAAGTGAATTGGTTGCAGCTCAGCCGCTTCCTTGATGGGCAGGAATGCGTGATGATAGTTTGCTGGGCTGCTTGTATGAGAGAACTGCCTGGCGAGTGCATTAGCAATGTCTCTAGGTGAATCGATATTTTTGCCCTCTTCAATGATGTTATTTATTTTGAAGGATGTTTTTTTCTTATTGATTTTATTAATTGTGGACCAAACCTCTGATATTTTGGTATTGCTATTTATTGTAGAGACAAATCTCCGCCAGGAGTCTCTTTTTGCTTGTCTTATTACTCTACGAGTCCTAGCTCTTGCTTGTTTGTAGTTGCAAAAGTTCTCATTAGTGATGTTATTTTTGAAAAGCCTGTAGGCCTTATTGCGTCGGCACAGCGCCCTGCGGCAATCTGGTGTCCACCATGGAACTCAATGCTTAACGCTATCTGTCGAAGTTTTAGGAATGGATAGCAAAGCTGCTTCTATAATCGAATTCTGAATATTGTTTACTTTATCATCAGTGGTTTCTCCAACAAGTTCGAGCTTGACGCTCCTTGTGAAGGCGACCCAGTCTGCTCTTTTTACGTTAAATTTAGGTGCTGAAGGCGTTCTCACTGTGTCGCATGAACATTTAATCAAAATAGGAAGATGATCGCTTCCCAATGAGTCGTCAATGGTGTGCCACAGGCACTTGGCTGCTACTGATGAAGAGACCAGTGATATGTCTATAAAGCTCAAATTCCCGGTATTATCGTCCACCCGCGTGGGAGTACCATCATTCAGAAGGACTAAATCAGACTCGTTAATCAGCTGAACTACTTGCTCACCTCTACCATCCACCCGCAGGGAACCCCATAACGTATGATGAGCATTAAAATCACCTAAAATTACTTTATTTTGTGGCAGACGTTCCTGAAGAGCAAAGAGCTCATCATAGATTATCACTTTATTAGGCGGACAATAAACTGAACATATAGCCAGATATGAGCCATTATTCTTTACTTTGCATGCGACAAACTCCAAATTAGAATCAATAGTCACTTCTGTAAAAGGGAGGCTTTGGTGGATGTACATGGCGACTCCGCCTCCACCCCTACCCTCACGATCCTTCCGATATAAATGGTAGTTCCTGAGCGATACGACCTCGTCAGAGACGAGGTTTGTTAAATGAGTTTCTTGGAGGACTATAATATTGGGAGCATAGGACAAGGCTAATAATCTAAGGTCATTTACTTTAGATCTATGACTTCGACAGTTCCATTGTATAATGGTCGACGCGATGATTACGTTTTACGGGGTTTGGAGGTGCCTTGTCCACCAGTTTTAATTTTCTTTTTATGGGAGGGAGGCGCCTCCTCTCCCTCGCTTCCTGGGGACCTCTCACGGGATGGTTCGGAGACAGAAGCCTCCATGTCCTGCACCTCCTGGAGAGGGAGACGACTGACAGACTGCGACCTGCTTCTCTCTCGAGAAACCGATCGCGAGCCAGACGAAGTCCTCACAGGAGTAGCCCGGACGGGGAGGTGCGCTCCGGACTGTGATTCGGTATCAGCTTCCTTAAGATGTTTAGGCTGGGTTGATGCAGTCATTTGATTGACCAATTTTGTCAGTTGATATACTTTAATGTTTAGTTCTTTAACGGTTTGTTTGAGTTCGGCAATTTCCTTATCCTTAGCTGCAAGCTGTTGACTGACATCACTTGCACTAGGGGTTTTGTTAGTTACCGCTGCAGAATAGGAAGTATCGGGTTTGTGTGTCAAACCTTCCACTTTCCTCTTAGCTTCAGTATAATTAACTTCATGCTTTCTCATATATGACAATGTCTCAGTCTCCTTCTTCAGGATACTGCACTCGGCAGATCCTGAATGATGGGGACCTCCACAGTTAGCACATTTGGAAATTTTGCTAGTACATGTGATGGTGTCATGGGCTTCAGCACATTTACGGCAAACAAATTTACTTGAGTCTTTATCAGTATATCTTAATGAGGTGTGTCCGATTTTTTGGCATCTATTACAATGCATTGGCTTTTGGACATAAGGTCTTACTTGAGCACATTCATTCCAATTTTCGTTCGCACATTCCCGTCCTTCTTAGTCATACAATGAACGTCCACTACGTCTTGGTCCTTCATGGTCTCGAGAATTTCACTTTCTTCCATCGTCCTCAAATCCCTGTGAAAGATTACTCCCTTACAGGTATTTGGGCCAATAGGAATAGTTACTCTCACTCGAAGATCATGAATTTGCGTCAGCTTAAGTAAATCCTTAATCTGGGAGTTACAATGTACTTTTACAAGGAGGCTTCCATCTCGCAATTTTTTGACAAAATCAAAATCGCCGTCCACTTGACCATCAAGGACCTTTTTGATGAAAAAGGGGTTCACGTTCAAAAGCGACTGATTTTCATTCACGCACTTTACATTCGCGAACCTTGCATTCTGGGTGGGGATTGGTCGTCTCGTCTTGTCATTAGTGGGGATTCCATTATTCGTAGTCAGATTGGTCGTAGAAGGGTCATTAGTCGCCTCTCCTCCTTGAGGAGGAGAAGGGGTAGCCGGGGTAGCATCCATCCTGGGTATCGGACCAGGTCCGACCCCTTGTCTCAAAAACGTAGTCCTGAAGGAACAAAAACCTCTTAACTGTTGTTATCAACCCAATAGCAATAGCTAAGAGAGTAAGGCAGTTTCCCGTCCTCAACCCCCCCCCCCAGTGGAAGCCTGGTTGCGTTCTCCAGTATCACACAGGGATCGAGTTATGTGTGGGACACTTCCTTACCGCCGAACTTGCCTAGGCGAAGGACGGTAATTCAATGCCCACTCCCCAAGCGAATACGGGAGTTCACGAGGAACTCCGGTAGGCTTAGGAAAGTCACATTAAGTGGAAAAGAATTCAGGACCAAAGGAAAAGTTCGCCCAAATGACGCCCCCAGACTACTGGGCCTCCCTACCCAGGGGTCAAAGCCACAAAGGCTACCCTGGTGTAGAAGAGAGCTGCGGGTCTGAGGTTGGGTGCTGACTACGCCTACTGTAGCCTCGTGTCACCTGCAGATACAAGAGCACTGAAGGTGCTGGCAAAGCACTATACGGATCTGTAATTATAGGATTTACTTATTGAATTTACTTTATAACTCAGAGGCAATAATATCCTGCGAGACGAGAGGCCCCGGGCTCCAGGGTAGCTCTTGTGGCACAAGATTTTTTAGTTTATTGCTGCTGCGTTTTCAATAGGGTGTTGACTCAACAGAGTTTTGACCACGAGTCATGGAGATTTGTTTGTTTGTTTGTTGGATTTCTTGGCGGCATGTGGCCAAGGTTATTAAGCCAATGGATCCTATTTATTCTATTAATCTATACAAGGTCATACAGTTTTGTCTCTCTTAGAAAAGTGATTACTTTACTTTACTTTTACTTTATTTTTTCATCATCTGATGATATATTTCTTAAGGCAAAATCTTTATTTTTCATTCTGATGTAATTTTTTAGTGGCTGTCTCTGAATATTGTACTGGTTGCATACAGTAAGGATGTGGTCAAAGGTAAGGATTGTGTTGCAAAGGGGGCATTGTGGAGGGTATTTATTTTCTATGTAGGGAGTGAGGTAGGTAAGTCTTGAGGCGTTGACCCTAAGGCGGGCCAACACCACCTCCTCCCTTGTCTTTCCTGTGGGATGTGTCCCACAGGTCTATCGTTTGCTTAATTTTGTGTGTGAGTTTGAGGTTGGTTCACTCACTTTGCCACAGATGTATTTTTGCTTTTATAAGAGACACAAAACTCCTGAGATCTGTACGAACTATGGTAGTGTCCAGATCGCCAGTTGACCCGGCTAATTTGTCAGCCTTTTCATTACCATGGATGCCAGAGTGGCCTGGTACCCATGTTAGCTTAATTGGTCATGGAGAGCCTTCGAGGAGGTGTTTATGCCTTCGGTCCTAGGTTCTTCCACGGATAAGGTAACAAGCGTACGGACTGGGCAGCGAGTGGTGCCCTCTTGAGCCTTTCCCCTCAAGAACGCCTCGAAGGGGAGAAACTCACGGCATATTTACTCGCTACACATCAACATCCAGCTGCAGGTAAGCCTTGCGGAGGTCAAGAACGGCCACATTTGCCCTTTGCCGAAGCCACTTACGCAACTGGTCTGCACAAACCTAACCTTCGGCAGTGAAGGCGGGCACGTGGGTCATTCAATTCCCGGTAGTCTAGCACGGGCTGCACCTTACCCTCATTGTTCTGACGCATATCCATGAGCGAGACAAGATCTCGCGGCGCTCCATGTTGCTGCTTGTTGTAAGTTACCAGGCAGCCATTTGCTATGCATGACTCATGGCGGGGACAGATTATACTAGGCAACTCCATTTTCCAAACATGCAGATGCTGATCCATTCGTCTACTTCCACGATTTCACTATAACGTCGCCAAATGCCACAATTCTAGGCACATCTACACGCTTTGGCCGCTTGCTCGCCACGAGGGTATTTATTACCGAGTGCGACGCACCCTCCAGATATATAGTCCTGTGCTGCCGGTGTCGACAAGAGCTTGACAAGGCCGACCGTCGACAAGCACCGCACCACCGGAAGAGCGTTACTCACTAACCTTCGAAAGAGGACCCCCCCCCCCCAACGTCGTTTCCCTTCTGCGGAGATACTGCGGCAAAGTGTCTCGGTTTGTCCGCAAGTCTAACACCGAGGTCTTAGGAATCCCCGCATTGGTTGTCTGCGCAGTTATCCCTTCGATGGCGTTGCAGTGCTATTCCACCCTTCCGACGTCCCCGTGGCAGCCGCACGTGCATCACTCTGTATGCTATTCAAGTCAAGTTCAAGCTATTCAAGCTCGAGATGTACTTCGCACGATGTCAAGCATTCCAGCCACGAACGCACACCTTAAAGCACGCTCACGAGTGTCACCAAACAGGGCCACCACCCGCTGGAGACTCAACAGGAAAACCTCAACTGATTCACCTGCCTGAAGCCGGAGCGTCACGAACGCCTCGTATGCTGCATATTGGTCCAAGAGCGAATGCTGCAAGCAGTGCGTCACGGCCTCCAGCAAACAGCGGCTTCCTCATGACAATGGTGACCGAACGGCGAATGCCTCTTCCGCCAGGAGCAGCGGTAAAACCATTTTGAAGGCGACGCTCCGCAGTTCACACATCCCTGCCTTCGGCATCCATTCTACGATGTCCGTCCTGCATCATACTCGAGGATTACCCGGGCGTCAAACGGCTTCGAAGCTGTAATGGCATGCTGAATAAGTTTCTTCTCGTCTGCAGTCTCCTCGTCGCCCATGTTGCCTAGATAGCTTCTAGTAGAAGTAAAAGCTGCTCCCACCTTTGGCCTTTACTTTGAAAATGGATACAGATAAACACAACCATCAACTTGTAAGGCAGTCAGTCACCAGGTCGACTGACTGCCTCACCGGCGCGGCTGCTTCTCGCCATCCCCTTGGGTGTTCGGTAGTTTGATATACCAAGGTGGTTAAAACACACAGTTAAAGGACAGACGTTTACATTCGTGGATAATACACATAACACTACATTTCCGTTGACATGACCTCCCTCATAAAGCTTATACGGTCGGACAGGGAGTGTCCTGTCCGACCATATCGACCTTTTTCCGTCATGTCAGAAATGTTGGCGTTTTGGCTACCCAGCCAAACACTGTTGCTTCACAGCCCACTGTCCTCTATGTGCCCAACCTGACCGTTCAGATTGCTCTGCTCACTCAGGCACGTGTGCCATTTGTGGTGGCTCCCATAATGTATTTTACATGAGCTGCCCTACCTACAAGCTCGAATCTGAGGTAGCAGTTATCAAATTAAAACTAGGCCTCACTCTGCGTGAGGCCAGACAGGCACGCCGACGAGATTTTTCTCCCTCTACCTATTCCACAACTGTCCTTCGCTCCGCTCCCCTCTCATCTTCTCAAGATGTCTCAGCATCTCCACAAGTATCTCTTCCCTCTACCCCGAACCATCCTACCTCTTCTCCCTCTCTCCTCCAGTCTAAGGCATCCAAAACTTCCGAAACATGACTCAAGATAACGCTCATCTCCCTCATCCACCCTCCGATCTCTCTATTCCTATCCCCCCTACATTCTGATATTTTCTGATATCCATCCTCCTCTTCCTCAAGTCCCCCCCCCTACCCTTTTCCTCCCACGTTCTCCCAACACTCCCCATCCTCCCCTCCACGTGCACCGACATTCCCTCCTCTTTCCCCATTATCTTTACCGCTCCCACCTGGATGCTTACGTATCAGTCTCCTTCTCCGGATCCTTCCCCTCCTGACATTCTTCCTGATCCTTCACCACCTTCCCCTGTTCTCGTATCTCATTCCCTGAATTCTTCTCTTACTTTAACTACCATTTCTACCCCCATGTTACTCACTAATTCTTTCATGATGGCTCTATTGCACTTTCCCTCATACATTGGTATTCATCCTTCCCTCAGACAGAAATATACTCCTCCTTTGATCCAATCGCCCCTTACTCTCAACCCTTTCCCCTTTTTACAAATCCCTGCCGTACGCCGTTTGCTCTCCCCTCTTGACCCTTTTCGCTACCATTTTATCGTATAGTGCTCTGCAACATTTGACGTCTAACTCATTTTATCCTAATCGTTAACGCATTTTAAACCTTTTTCGCCATAATACCTAACCATTGTGCTAAATGACCTTTGGTGTCTAGCACATATATTTGTTTTAACCATTAACTATTAAACTTTCTCTCGGCATTATTAACTACTGTTTCAACATATGGGGCTAAAAAAAACTGCAACTTTATACCGCAATGATAGCAATAAGCAATATAAATAAATATAACCTCAGATAAACTAAAATGCTTGGAAGCTCAACGAAAATAACATGATATATGTATACTCATCTATAAACTCATACTCATGATTATCTTAATTTGTGTTTAAACAAGGCAGGTTATATACAGGAAAGTACAGGACAATTGCAAATTCGTGGACCTTAAAATAGAACAGACATTTCTAATCTAATTATTTACGAAACAAAATCAAAGGGACATCTCCTTAACTGCCGATGACATTGAGCATTTAAATACAAAGCCAAACAGTGTACAGTCTTACCTCAATTTTCGCCTCTCCGAACTTCGGTCTCTTGTCCTCGAAGCTCATTACGTAGGGCAAGTAATGAGGCAAGGCAAGTGAGCAAGACGCCT
>NC_061849.1:2670124-2672624 GCF_019202785.1 Penaeus chinensis
GAGGGAGGGAGGGAGAGAGAATGAGGGAGGGAGGGAGGGAGGGAGGGAGGGAGGGAGGGAGAGAGAGAGAGAGAGGGAGGGAGGGAGGGAGGGAGGGAGAGAGAGAGAGAGAGAGAGAGAGAGAGAGGGAGGGAGGGAGGGAGGGAGAGAGAGAGAGAGAGAGAGAGAGAGAGAGAGAGAGAGAGAGGGAGAGAGGGAGAGAGAGAGAGGGAGAGAGGGAGAGAGGGATAGAGGGAGAGAGGGAGAGAGAGAGGGAGAGAGGGAGAGAGGGAGAGAGGGAGATAGAGAGAGAGGGAGAGAGGGAGAGAGAGAGGGGAAGAGAGAGAGGGAGAGAGAGAGGGGGGGAGAGAGGGAGGGAGGGAGGGAGTGAGAGAGAGGGAGGGAGGGAGGGAGAGAGAGGGAGAGAGAGTGAGGGAGGGAGGAAGAGGGAGGGAGGGAGGGAGAGGGAGGGAGGGAGGGAGGTAGGGAGGGAGGGAGAGAGAGAGAGAGAGCGAGAGAGAGAGAGAGAGAGAGAGAGAGAGAGAGAGAGAGAGAGAGAGAGAGAGAGAGAGAGAGAGAGAGAGAGAGAGAGAGAGAGAGAGAGAGAGGATTTTCAAGCTTACATTTGAATATTCATACTAATAAAGGATTTCAAACTTTGCAACATTCTGCAGCTGCTACTACGAAATAACATTCCATTTCATACTTGTTGTCTCTAATTTACTATTATTGCTGTCTGCGGGTATCTGTTTATGTCAATTTTTCTAAGGTTATCTTTCATACTCTTTGAAAGTCGATTCATAATGTTTTTTTTGTAAAACATTTAACTCTGACCACAAAAGCACAGAGGTTACGTATCATGCTTTTTCCAATTCCTATGCAAATCGCCGGAGACCAACACCGTTTCGCAGCGACGCATTTAAAGTAAAACGCAGGAACCTTCGCTCTCGCTCTGCTTGTTCAAGAGTGCCACTGGTGCCTCTGGACGCTCCATGTGAAGCTGTGAGGAAGCATGCAAAGAGAGACTCTTGTCTCTCGAGATGGCTGAAGTTAATGATGTTTAATACGTTTAGAAATACACTTTTGCCTCTAATGAGTCACCTAAAAGTACGTTGATTAGCCCCCTCCCCTCTCTACCAGTGGTTGGCAGTATTTCTCAAGACCACCAGCCCCCCCCTTCCCCCCAAAGGCCAACCCCGCCCCCGCCGACGCCCCCGGAGCCGGCCCGTGTCCCGAGGCCCGTGCCCCGAGGCCCGTGCCCCGAGGCCCCCGAGGTCCCCGAGGTCCCCGAGGTCCCCGAGGGCCACGGGTTCGAATTTCCCGCGCGCCTCGGCCTCGCTCGCGCCGCCGCCATATTGGCCGCTTGTTATGATGGTGGGCGAGGAAGTCGTCGGCGATTAGGGACTGGAATTCAGGATGGCAGTCGACTTCTGCGACTATTTTTGGGTAGGGTGACTTCCGGAGAGTTGGGTGACGCCGTGGGCGGAATGGCATGGGTGGCGAGAGCGCGTGTGAGTGACAGTTGAGGGAAATCGGCGGGTCGGGCGGCGGGCTGGTCAGCTGATCCTCCCACCAGCTCCTGACACGGCGCTCGGGACCCTCGGCCTCGCGCCCTCGGCGGCCCTGCGGCGACGAGGCCCCTGGCGGGAGCGGCGGGGCGGCCCTCGGGGGCGGGGCAAGGGGGGGGCCAAGTGACACCGACTCCTGGAGGAGGGAGGCGGTGCCCGACCTTGCCCTGCCCTGGCCTGCCCTCCTGCCCTGGGCCAGGGCTCGAGGGCGGCCTGGGGAGGGCAGGGCAGGGGCGACGTGCCGGGCAGGGCGTGCTTGCAAGGGCAAAGGCAGTGCTCGGGTTGCACGTCCTGAAGCAGCGTGAGAGGCACATGGAACGTCAGCCTCCCTGAAGTTCAGGAACAAATTGCCAATTTTTCGCAGGCAAAATAAACACCTGAGTCCTGTCTGAGACCAAATAATGTACTGTTTTAGCTTCAGAAGCCTTTAAGTATAAGCTATACAAGTATTAGACAAAGTTCAAAGCACTTGCAATTTTATGATGTTTATGTCATATATTGAGAGAAGAATTTACATGATTTATAAGAGATAGGAGCTCATGTTGAATCAAAGAAGCATGTCATAACTGCTATTTTACCTTGCCTGTTATGTTCAGGGCTCTTGGCAATTGAGGCGTATGAAATTGTAGATCATTTTGCTGTGACTCACTTTGACGCTGATGTCAGTTGTCGTTATTGAAATTTTGCCCCTTTGAATTAAAGAGATTGCTGTGTTTGGGGTTTTGACTTTTTTTTGTAAACTTCCCTGACTTATTCTTGCAAGAATATAGGTACGGGTTGATTGTTGCCTTTGTTGTAGAGCAAACTCTACAGACTTGCCAGAGACAAAGTCTCCAACTCCGCGTCATAAAATTTATTCAACAATCAAAGTTGCCATGAATGGGCGTGTCCTTTGGGGAGGGTTGATGACCCCCAAGAAAACCTGAGAAACATTGTCTTTACCTCGGTATGTT
>NC_061849.1:2680124-2685124 GCF_019202785.1 Penaeus chinensis
GAGAAGAGGATGACTACATCATGTATGGTATGTTAATATAGATAAAATTTTGTTATATTTTTTTATATAAAAAATATATCTACAGTGTAATGGGGTGTGAATAATAGATTTTTAATCATATGTAACTATACCTTTCCAGAAATTTCAAAGTGTGGAGGAGTCTCACTTAGCACAAATGCTACAGTTTGTGCAAACCTACATAAATGTTCTACAAAGCAACCATGAAGCAATGGGGCAGGTACACCGTGACCTTCTCAGCCAGTACTCGCAGTTCTCAGTGGAAAAATTGCTTGACCAGTTTGCGCTTTCAAAACATACTGGATTAGAAAAACCATGTGAGTAAAATTGCGTCACCTGTTTCGTACTGTATTTAGTTTATTATGATAAAATCCTGGTAATTTGTGCACCCCTAGAGGATTTATTAAACCTCCCATGATGTGCTTTTATATAAAGTTGATGAAATAGGAAAAATAAATATTTTAGTTGTAATGTGCCTCTTGCCTGCTCTTGAGGTAACTTCCTTTAAAACAAGTAAGCTTTTTTACTTATTTTTTGAATTAGCTAAATTTGTAGGCTAGAACCATTTTATTTTTATTTTTTTTCAAAAGATTGAGTAAAACTATATGTATGCATATATAGATATATGTATGTGTGTATATATATGTATATTAATATATTTAATTGTATATACATATACATATATACATATATATGTATATATAGTATATATAGTATATATATATATAATATACTATACATATACACACAATATATATATATATATATATATATATATATATATATATATATATATATATATATATATTATATACACACACACACACACACACACACACACACACACACACACACATATAATATACTATATATATATATATATATATAATATATATATATATATATATATATATATATATATATATAATATATATGTAATACATATATATATATATATATATATATATATACACACAATATTTATATAGTATATATACATATATATACATAAATATACATATATCGCTCAGCTGTATTCCAAATGTATGTTGTTATTTGTACATTTACACATAGCAAGTCTACAATTTATTTGTTTTCTTTATCGTACAGATGTGATGGTTTTTGAAGATGCTGGGTCTCTAGGATCAGCCATTTCAGGACAGCAGTCGCCCGAACCTGCTGATCAGTCCAAATCTTCAGCAGAAGATGCAGGGGTTGGCGGGGGAAGCTCCAGTGGTGGCGTCTTAGCTGGAGGTACTGTGGTTGTCACAAAGTCGGGTAGGAAAGAAACTGGTAAAAAGTTTTTAAGGGAGCGTGCTTCCATGTTTTCTATGTCCAGGGTTACCCTAAGGTCTCCCTCAGTGACCACAGCAGGAAGTGGTGGAGGTGGGGGGCAAGGGGGGGATAACGGCAGGGTCACGGTCAGTCCTCCCTCCACACCCACCAACATCACACAGGATCCCAGTCACTCTCCAGAAATTAAAACAGCTGGGGCTTCCGTGTGCACACCTCCCACAAGAGGTAGCAACAACTCTAGCACTAGCAACAGCAAACCGTCCCGTCGCACCACCTCTCTCCTCAACCTCTTTGTGGCGTCCACTTCTTTCACTGGTATGTGGTTGTTCCGTGTGCTCTGTGTTACTGGCTCTGTGGCAATATGTAGTGTTTTAATTCTTCCTTTCTCTTTCAGGCAGCTTTTCACATGCTATCACATGATCACCTGAATATAATGAGCTTTATAGACTTCTGCTCTGATTCATTTTGTCATTTGTATTTCCCCCCTACAGGATTTTTGTTTTTTAGACAGAGGATGTAGATTCCTTTCAATAGCAATACATGGCAGTGTCAGTCCTTTTCATTGGAATGTCTCAGTATAGTATAAGATAGCAGGTAATTGGGCTATAAAATAGACTTGATAACATGTTTAAGACTCTGCAGGCTGTATGCAGAATAAAGAGATTGCTATTGTAATGTGACTAACTTGACTGACCAGGGAAGTGATTTTTGCAAAATACAGGGAATGCAGCTACTTCGTAATTAAATAAATGCAGTTTAATTCAAGAAGTTCTAGGTTAGATATAATCATTACTCTTGTATGAGGTTTGCCCCAGTTAGTGCATGGCATATTGAAGCAGACTAAATATTTTGATGATTAAATTGCCAGAAACATAAATGATTTACAAAAATCTCTTCTCTGTTAAAACCTGTTTTAAAGTATGGCTCTTCAGTAAGAAGATAATATAGTCAAGATGGGATTACTGGTATTTAGGGGTATTTGAGGCTGATTGCGTTATTAATTAGCCAAAATACTGTGAATGATTTCTATATAGATTTCAATAGAAAACCTGGTAAAGCAGTCATCTTGCTTTGGTGCCAACCATTCTAAAGCCCTTACTGAAAGCAACTGCCAAGTAAAGACTCATCGCTTGAAAGTGAAGTATTGGCCTATCTGAAACAAATGGGAACGTTAGCTGGAGCCTCTGCCACAAGTTAAATTAAACTATGAATAATTGATGGGGATAATGAAAGATGAAGTTCAGTTTGGATGATGAAGGGAATTTGGGAGTCGATTGCATAAATTCTTTGTTTGGTTTTAAATTTGTTTGATTTATGATATATTGAAATAATGTGAAATACATCACAGGGTTCTGATGAAGCATATGAAGCTTATAGGCAAATGAGAGCCTTGATTTACTGTGGGTATGATAATATTTTGAATTGATATCCTATTTCCTTAAATTTAAAGCTGATTATATACTTCATGTATTTTGCTTTTTGTTAAGGCATCTGTTTAATCGTTCTTGTCAGTTCTTTTCAAGTTATTTGTCATTTTTAGTATTTTGTGTATTTGTTTACTTTCAATATTTTTAGAAAAATGTGTCATTGTTACAGTTTGGGCCAATCCTTTAGTAGCCATGTTAGTTGAGGTAAATTCTCTACAGAATGGGAAAGCATTGTAATGTTAATGTTAGTAATGGTTTAGAATGATTAATTGTTACCCAAGAAGACTTGACTGAAGCTAGTGTGACTAATGTTTGTCTCTGTATGGGTTAATATGACCTTCCAGGTCGAAGTGAACGTGAGTGGTCTGCTCCCCCCAGCTGTAATTCAGGTGGGGGGGAAGGTAGCCAGGATGGGGATGGGGGTGAGAGGGTCACCGAGAGCCTCCCCCCTTCCCCAGCCAAGGCTCCTCCTGCACGTGTAACCAGTGCCCCCACCAGCCCTACTGCAGCGGACGATCCAAGCCTGGCCCGCAGTGTATTCCGCTCCTCAAAGTGTAGGGTTAACCTGCCTCTTTGTGCTATATCTTTGCTCTTATTAGTGGTCTTTTTAGACCTTGTGATTGATGATTGTAGGAAAGTTTAAGTGATTGGACCTTTCTATCGCTTCACTTGTGTGTATGAATGATAAAAAAAAATTCTGAATAGGATTGATAAAACTATTGATTGCTGACAGCATTAAAGGATTTTACAATGAAGTGGTCCATTGCCTTTGCCTGAATCAATCAACTATCACAAGTCATAATAAAATGTTTGTGGTTATTGATGGCTCTTATACATAGTTTTGTTCATTGCTGTTGACAGTGATAAACAAAACAGACTGATCATTCATTAATGACAAATAGACATACAGTAATAAGTTGTCACGATATAGAAATTCTATGAAAGCCATCAATTGATCACATGTAATATAGTCGTCCCACCTTAGATGCAGTGTTGGGAGGTGATAAAATTTTCATTTTTTTTTTTCTGTCATCAGATACGGTAATGATATCCTGAGCTTCATATATTAATGGTCTTCATGGAATTAACTGAAAATTTTATCATTTTGATTAGACTCTTTTGTTATGCTTTCTTGCTTTAAAGGGTGCCTTGGTGGAGGTAAATGTTTAATACAATGGTAAAGCCTTTGCTGTAGTTCCTGATATGCATAACTGACATTTTATTCACACTTCCAGAATAGCAGGGATACAAACTTAACTAAATCAACTTGGTGGTTTGCTTAGTGGATGCAGTGCATATATATACCCTATGTGTGAAAATTTTTGGGGACCTCCAGCACTATTGGCTGTCTGAAGCTTTGTGACTTTCATTCTTCATGCAGTCAGACCCAGCAGTTTTAATATCACTTGATTATGTCAGGGTCAGGGCTTGGTTTCATCAGTGTTAACTGATGCTATGGGGCCTCTGGATTGAGGGATGTGTGCGTGTGAGTGCGTGTGCATGTGTGTGTGCGTGTGCACTTGTGTGCATGTTTCTGTTTAGTTGTAAGAATAATCCTGTATCTTGTGTGTGTTTTAACCCAAAGCCGTACATACATGCCATGTGATTTTACTTTATTAATTGTTTTTACACATAGATGGCTACACTTGTACTAAGTCACCAGTGAGCCAATTACGAGTACTGCCTGTCTTGCCTGTTTACTTTTTTCCTTGGTTTTCGAAAATATTTTATGTTATCTTATATTGCTGTTAATAATGTCAATAACATTATAGTAATTATAATGTCTATAATAAAGATAACACCATTGATATTCATAGCAGTGTAGCCGGGGCCACAGCATGTGAGAGAGGGCTTGCGTATTGGGAAATCACCCATCGGCATTAGCTTAAACAATATTGAGTAAAGGTTTAGTTGATTTTGTGGTAGAATATGTTAAACTGGTGTTTATAAGTTTTATATTAGTAAAAGATAGGGTTAAGGGATATTTTTTTCTATCATCTTTTCTCTTCTCTCCTTTTTTTTCATTCCTCTTTTCTCAGCTGTCACATGTTCTTGTGCTTGTAAAAGATTTAGTTTGTAATGATAATGTAAAGTAAAGGAGGCTTATCTTAGCCTTAGTTGCATCAAACATCCTGAGAACAATCTGGGTGGGAGGTTAAGCACTGAATTTCCTTTTTGGGAAAGGCTATGTTCCTTGAGAAGAGAAGAGTCACCATACCAAGTAGTGGTATGGTGGACAAGAGCCAAGATCTTGATAGC
>NC_061849.1:2697624-2700124 GCF_019202785.1 Penaeus chinensis
TTGTGTGTCCTACCAAGGATTATGGGAATGGCTCTATTCTTTGGTCCCCTCATGCTTTACGACCCAAAGGATTTTCATGAGAAGGTGGTGGTGTTGGTGTATAGTTTTTTTTTTTTTTTCCCTTTTTTAATTTTTGTAAAGGAGGTTTTATTGGGTTTTTCGACCTTGTATGGTTAATTTATTATATTTGTTCCCAAGTTTTGTACGTTTTCCTTCGATTTTGGGACTTCTTGCTGATTGAACTAGAAAATCAAATAGGTAAAAACAGATAGACAGAACAAGACCCTCTTCTGTAGAATGGTTTTGGAATCCTCACATTTGTTAGACTTTATATTAATGTGTGAATATTTTGTGCTTTTCTCCTCATGCATGACCCATATGAATTATACTCACATTTCAGAACATAAATACTGCTAGTTACACTGAGTACACAATCAAGCTTTAGTTAATAATAGGTTTAGGAACTGTAGTAGAGCGATGTTATGCATGTGGTAGGAAGTGCAGTGGTCCTTTTTATATAATGGTGCTTACTGCAGAATTTGTTCAGTACTTCTTTTTTTTTCTTTTTCTTTTTTACCTCTTTGAGCTCTTACAGATCTTATCTTAAATGTTAAACAAGCTGATATGGATACATAATAGGTGCTTAGATAAGGAAATTGTTATGTTTGGAAGTATAAATTTGCCTTTTTCATACAGAGATTGTAATTATAGGTATAAGAATAGGGTATTTGATCTGTATGTTTTTTGTAATTTGACTTATGGTTGATAAATAACAAAAAAGAAACTTATCTTACCTTTTAGAGACAAAGTCCATTAGTTCATATATCTCAAGAGCAGGTATATTGAACTACAGAAAAAAAACAAGAGGCATGTGTAAAGCATTAGGCTGCATTCTCCCCCCCTATCCTTTACATCGTGACAGTTTGTATAACAAATGGAGTTGTGTGTCTCTTCTTTTAGTTTCATTCTTTCCTGTGTTTTGTCATGAGTAAGAATGAAACTCAGTGAATATCATAGCTATAATGTGAGAAGAGAGGAGATGGAGCACAGATCTGTGTGGGTGAAATTTTAAATACTTTTGCCATTAATTTGTTGTTACCAAGAAATGCATGCACAGTCCATGCTGTTTTTTTTTTTTTTTTTTTACTTAGTCAAGAGTTCATATAACCTCTCCTAATTCATTGATTTTTTTTTGGGGGGGGGAATTATTGTTGTTACTATTATTTCAATGATAATTGTAATAAAAATATAGTTTTCTTGTTTTGATAATTCAAGGAATGGGATAAAAATGTTCGATCGAATAGGCTTAGTTATTGATTCCGGAGCCATTTATTTGTAAAGAAAATACAATAAAAAATCACGGTGGAATAGAGCATATATCTAGTATATAAATAAATGTAATTATTTGGGGAAAAAAAAAAATTTTTTTTTAAAAAATTTTTTGGTTTTCCCTTTTTTTTTTTTTTTTTTTTTTTTAAAATTTTTCCCGGGGCCCCCCCCTTTTTTTTTTTTTTTTTCCCCCCCCCCCCCCCCAAAACCCTTTTTTTGCCCCCCCCTTTTTTTTTTCTTTTTTTTTTTTTTGGGTTTTTTTCCTTTTTTTTTTTTTTTTTTTTTTTTTTTTTATTTTTTTTTTTTTTTTTTTTTTTTTTTTTTTTTTTTTTTTTCCCCCCCTTTTTTTTTTTTTTAAAATTTCCCCCCCCCCCTTTTTTTTTTTTTTTTCCCCCCTTTTTCCCCCCTTTTTTCCCCTTTTTCTTTTTTTAAAATTTTTTTTTTTTTTTTTTCCCCCTTTTTTCCCTTTTTTTTTTTTTTTTTTTTTTTTTTTTTTTTGGGGGGTTTTTCTTTTTTTTTTTTTTTTTTTTTTTTTTTTCCCCCCTTTTCCCCCTTTTTTTTTTTTTTTTTTTTTTTTTTTTTTTTTTCCCCCCCTTTTTTTTTTTTTTTTTTTTTTCTTTTTTTTTTTTTTTTTTTTCCCCCTTGTTTTTTTTTTAAAATTTTTTTCCCCTTTTTTTTTTTTTTTTTTTTTAAAAAATTTTTTTTTTTTTTTTTTTTTTTTTTTTTTTTTTTTTTTTTGTTTTTTTTTTTTTTTTTTCCCCTTTTCCCCCCCTTTTTTTTTTTTTTTTTTTTTTTTTTTTTCCCCCCCCTTTTTTTTCCCCCCTTTTCCCCCCTTTTTTTTTTTTTTTTGGGGTTTTTTTTTCCCCAAAATTTTTTTTTTTTTTTTTTTTTTTTTTTTTCCTTTTTTTTTTTTTTTTTTCCCCCTTTCTTTTTTTTTTTCCTTTCCCCCCCCTTTTTTTTTCCCCCTTTTTTTTTTCTCTCCCTTTCTTTTTTTCCCTTTCCCCCTTTTTCCCCCCCCCCCCTTTTTTCCCCTTTTTTTTTCCCCTCTTTTTTTTCCCCTCTTTTTTTTCCCTTTTTTTTCCCCCCTTTTTCCCCCTTTTTTTTTCCCCTTTTTTTTTTTTTTTTTTCCCCCCTTTCCCTTTTTCTTTCTTTTTTTTTTTTCCCCCCTTTT
>NC_061849.1:2717624-2727624 GCF_019202785.1 Penaeus chinensis
GAAGTAGAAGAGATAAGAAGAAAGAAAAAAAGAGCAAGAAGAAAAAAGATGCTGATTCATCCAGCAATAAAGAGGAAAAATCAGACAAGTAAGTAAAGGGATAGCCACCCATTTACATTTAAACTCCCTAGAGAGATAATATGGATTTTTGATACAGCATAGCAAATTACACATAGACATTGGAAAATAGCCAAAAAGCAAAAAAAATGCTTATATGAAAAAAAAGGTAATAAGATTGCATAGGAGAGGCAAGGTGTCTTGTTACTGCACATGAGTGTTCATTTGAGTTGAACCTACAAGCCACACACACGGAAGAGTTGCCACTCAAGTGGGCAAAATGCCTGGATTTTGGTTCATCTGTGGGCTGCGAGCCAATCAGATCCAACAGGTTAATGTATCAAATTAACTCATCGCTGCCAGAAAAATGTAGTGTTCATTGTAGTGTTGTTTCATGAAATATCTCTACACATAGATGGTTCCACACCAAGGAGTTAATTAGTAGACCTTGTGATTACATGATTTCACCTTTCCTTGATTTCTTTTTTCCTGATGCTCTCTGTGTTGAAGTTGTTGTTATTATAGTACTCATGATTATTATAATGTTATTGACATTACTAACATCAATATAGGATAAAAGGAAATATCCCAGAAAATCAAGAAAAAGAGTAAACAGGTTTTAGAGGTAGTACTAGTAATTGGCTCATTTTTGACAGAGTACTTGTTGAGTCTTCTATGGGTAAAGATGATTAATAAACTAAACTCACAGTGGAGATGACTTGTACTTCCATGCCATCCCAGGGGGCATTGGTTTAAATACCATTGGTGGAAAAGAATACGATGTTTCTTAATTCTTTTGACAATGATTTTATTGTTTAGCGTATTCATATTATGAATAACAGTGGTTATGGTTTGTTTATAAATTCTATCCACAGTGAGGTGAATGATGATCCAGGGCCAAGAACAAGTGAATTGATATCCACCTCCACAACACAAAGTGGACCAGACAAAATGACTGGAGCATTAACAACAAGCGTTGATGAAGAGGGCTTTTCTGTGCGACCCCAGGAAGTTAAGACCCCAGCTGAGGAGACCAGTTTTGACTCTTCATCTGACTCAGACTCTGGTAAGTTTAGAAGTTTGGCTTTAAAAAGTACATGTATTATTATAATTTGTGTGTACACTTGGTGTGAAGACCAGAAGAAATGTTAAATATTGGATAATCCTCCTTGTTTAAGGAAGCAAATATACTAGTAATACAGGTGACTTATCTTGCTTGATACTCAGTGTCCGGATACTTTAGAAGCAATTGAGCAATAAGCAGGAAAAACAATACCCTTTTATGCTTGAGAGGACGGAGACTGTTTTTAATCATTGAGCATTTGAGTTGGGGGGGGGGGGGGGACAGATTTCTCAAGGAGGAAAAACAGACCCTTTTGTGGTTTGAGAGGATGAAGTTATTGCAAAAAGAAATATACAAAATACTCAGATTCCTGAGATGAAGAAATATGTACCTACTGGACTTAGCTTAAACTTTAAACTACACTCAGGCTGGATTTTGTAATCTTTTGAAAACGGAGATTTTTATAATTTTATTTTGACCTTTTTCTTATTCACAAATTCTTGAAATAAGAAATGTGTCTTTTTATTGCTATATTTCTTCTTTTTCTTGGACTTTTTCTTATTAAATAAGAAATAGCTCCAAAATTTTGGCTTGACCTAGATTCAGAAGAAAAAAGGAGAAAAGATATTTGAATTTGAAAGTTGCATCCTTGTATGTCTTTCATTCATCCTTTGTATTGAATTTCTTTTTGATAACTATGGGCTATGGTTGACTGGGCTGGCTTTTATACATTTAGAAGTCCTTATATAGTATGTTCTATAACTCGAATTTCACAAGGAAAGAATCTATAACTATTATTTCAGGAAGAAATCTGGATTCTAGCAAGTCTTCCCACAACTCATAATACATCTAAGATTAGTAGAGTATGGCTTCCCTACCTACAGTTGAATGTATATTTTCTGCTTATATATTAACTAACCTTATGTAATCAGAGTGGGGTTTATGAGGAAAATATGCAAAATCATCTTTATGGGGGATGTTTCAATAAATCAATACCTGCAGTAAAGGTCTGAGGGAATTCATAAGCATACCACTTTTTAACCCATTTGTAATGGGTTTTGGAGTGCCATACACCCTACTTTCCGGGTGATGAATATAGTGGCAAGTAGCAGCAGCATGGACCCCCGCGTGTGTCTGGTTTTACGCCCCATTTTATAGCCTTAGGATTATATTGGGTTATGTTTTTGAGAACCAAACATGATGTTTTCGATGCTCGTAAAGCTAAAATGCAATCTCAGCAATGGTTGGAAGTTTTAGTATAGACTCCAGACTCTCTTATAATGCCAAGTGCATTACTCTCCGTAACATATTTGCCAACATGAGGATAAACCAGATTTTAGAAAAAAGACGAGTTAGTTTTTTCCCGGGCGCCACATTATAAGGTGGCATGCCACACCTCGAAACAATCATATGTATATAATTCCACATTGTACTTGGCACAATAGTAGTTCTGCTGTGTTGATGACCCTAAGCAGGCCTCACTTCAGCGGTTGGACACACTGCAACTCTGCTCCTCGATGAGTTGGCCCCTTCCCTGAACTGCCCCAAGAGCTCAGAGGCGAGGCCAACTTGGAAGGTCTTCTGGGATTCCTCTGATCCCAGGGCACGATGGATGGCCTAGGCATTGACAGTGTTGTAGAGGAAAAAGTCTGTACCAGACCTTGGAGCGACAAGTTGTTGGATAGTAACTGGCCATTTGATCACCAACATCGACACCTTTCATACTGATATTTGTAATCCTTGACTACCAATGGCTCATACCCCATCCATTGCTTTGTTATGGACAGTCAACAGCATGGTGACGTTGCTGCGTTCCTTCCACATCAAGGCAAGCAAGCCCGTCTTGCTGCTGCGGTAATTGACATCGCCCTTCCTCCTCACACTATTCAGCCAGGCTATCCCAAATGCATTAGTCTTATGTGGCTGCAGCACATGAAAAAGTCTGGAAGTGGAGCTCCTTCCTCCAAGTGGGTGAAATGGAGGGGAGTCGTCAACTGGTAGAATTGTCATGACCTCAATGCAATTCTCTTGCTCCCTGGAGCATTTTGCTGCTGCATTTTTCATACCACACTGGAAAGAGGCTCAATGAGTGCAAGCACCTCTTTATATATGGGAAAATTCCTGTGCTTTGACCTGGTGGGAAACACGAAAGCAACAGTAGCCAATGAGATCAAACCAGCTTTGGTCACATGTCACATAATGTGACCAATCACATCATTGCCCATGTGCTGACATCACTTCATATGTGATGTCATTTACTAATATGTGGATATGGCATCACTTCCTTTGTGTGAGTATATGTATATATGTGTGTGCGTGTACATGTGTACACACACGCGCACACATATATGTGCGCACATGCACACAGGTACTCACGCACACACACACAAACACACACACACACACACACACACACACACACACACACACACACACACACACACACACACACACACACACACACACACACACACCTCTATCTATCTATCTATCTATCTCTGTTTTCCTTCCTCCTTCCCAATTCACACCTTTATTTTTCGTTTTCATTATTATTTTCTGTCTCTCTCTCTCATCTCATAACTCATACTCCATCCTTTATATCACTTCAAGACTTCACATCTTATTTATATGACCTCATGACATAACTAGTGGTTATGCATGAAAAAAATGATAATCTTAGAATAGGCCTGGAATAGTCTTGAAACTATCCATGTATAGATAGCAGATGTCACGGAGGTCCTTTATATTATGTCTCATGGTTGAGACAGCCGGGAACAACATCACACATATGGGACGCCTGGCAGTGGTCCATTTTCCTGGTGTCACACACAGCTAGTGGGTTAAGTGGCAGTACCAGACAAATGTAGTGTAAAGTTACATCAATGAGGAACCAAAATGAGGCCACCTGTGAAGTGGGAGACTTTAGGCTTAGGGGCCAAGGAAAAGGGGGTGAGGGGACCAAGCTGAAGGCTTAGAACCCACACAACCTCACAAGCCAAACTGTCCCCCAAGATACATGCCTACCAGAAGCATGACCAATACACAGATGATACATTATTAACCCCTTCACGACGGGTCACGTGTATACATGTGGACCCATCCGGACGGGAACGTGTGTTCACGTGCTCCATTTCTAACCTGTCCTTCTGGGGATGCAAATGGGCGTGATTGCTGTATGGCTGTATGAATGACTGTTTTTGAGCTAGTTTGTATGCATATAGGTCTTTATATTGGTAATTATGTTTGTGCAACTATATGTGTTCTTCGTGGTGTTTGTGTTTGTTGGCTTGTGTTTTTGTGTGTATCTGTGGAAATATGTGGGCACAACTGTGTGTGTGCATGTGTAAGTCAGTAATTTTACATGTGGAAGTGCGTGTGTGAATTGTATAAAATGTTGTGCATTTTTTTATTGCACATTTTTTTTGTCTGCTGTGTTTGTGTGTTTCTCAGTTGTTTTTGTCGGGAAATCTGTGCATGCATCTTTGTGTGTGTGTGTAATGTAGTAATTGTAATGTAGTCTCCACTGTGCTTGTTTACGTGTGTGTATGTTTGTGCGCGTGTGTACACATGTGAGTGCGTGTGTGAGAGGGAGACCGCCATGACACTCATTCCCATTGTGTTTGCATGTGTATGTGTGTGTGTGTGTGTGAGAGTGAGAGTGAGAGTGAGAGTGAGAGAGAGAGAGAGAGAAAGAAAGAGAAAGAGAAAGAGAGAGAGAGAGAACGAGAGACAGTGACGTCTTGCTATGTGACTTTCACATCATTTCCGGCGTGTACCTCACTTGACCTGTCCCATGACGATATCACGTCCTTTTTTCTTGCATTTACAAGTGGCCGACCTGGCTCCTTCTGGCGGAACTCTCCTCAGAACCAACCTGAGTAGGATCCCCAGCAGGCGCACATGCCAGTTGACACCCCTTTCCGGAGGTGGTGGAGATGTGCGTTCTGCTGGAGGACCAACAGAAGCAGGAAGGAGACCAGAGTCATTTGTTCCAGCTGTGACATTTCCCTATGTCAGACGCCATGTTTTCAGGCATTCCATGCCTAAAAACACTAATTTGTATATATTTATATATTTGTACATATATAGATATGTATATTTTTCAATTTTTGAAAGAAATAAAAGTTCGTCTTACCACTGCTTTTCTGTGCTCTTGCCAAAACAAACTATTAACTTTACACACTCACATTGGTCAAACACTCCTTAAATGGAGTATATACTACAGTATGAGAGAATAAAATCCTTCATATGACATATTATATGGCTTCAGTAAGTCTGCAAACTTTCATATGTTTTTAGAGTGAAAATACGGAGGTTGCGGTTATACGCAAACCAGTCGCCTGAGCGCGCTAAAACTTCGGTGGGATGGTGAGACAGGTAGGCCAAGTTAAGCGCCTATCCTGGCGAGAGAACCAGCCATTTGCCTTTTTTCCCCGGAACAACAGCTCCAGAGCTGTTTTCTGACCCGTCGGCATTGGGTTAAATATGAAAATCCTAAAATAAACATAAAAAGCACAACATGCAGAAGGGACCAAAGTAAAACTGTGAAATCAATACGTAAAAATGACAAGTGTCAAAAGGGCTTTTGAATGAGGGATACATAAAAGTTGAAATGAGGTAAAGTAAATGAAATTGCAAGAATATTGGTAGTGTATCTTTTGACATGTATCATAGGCATGACAATAGGATATATATTCCAGTCTGATTTCTTTCATCAGAGTATTACAGTTATTGTATGAATTTTTTTCATTTTTTCATTCCCATTTCCCTCACCCATTTAAGGGAAATGGTTGAATTTATTTGCCAATGGTTCTATTTGATATTTTTAAATGTTTTATCAACTTTTGATATATAGATTACAGTTTTCTAATAGTAAACTAATAAGTTTTTTTTTTTTCTTATTGCAGATGGAGAGTCAGACAAAAAGATCCATGTTGAGATCAAGCCAATTAGCAATGGTAATACCCCTATATCTGCCAGTGTAGATGAACTAAGAGCTACAATTGAAGGAATGTCATTATCACCTATGCCATTTGCCTCGGTAAGATTTTATTTTAAGGTTTCCTTGTTTGGGGAAATTGTCACACAATTGTGCATAGTTTTATCAAACTCCTCTGTACATTAGTATATGCTTAAAGTGAGAATATGACGATTTACACTACATCATATGAGAGAGAGAGAGAGAGAGAGAGAGAGAGAGAGAGAGAGAGAGAGAGAGAGAGAGAGAGAGAGAGAGAGAGAGAGAGAGAGAGAGTGTAGGGAGAGAGAGAGAGAGAGAGAGTGTAGGGAGAGAGAGAGAGAGAGAGAGTGTAGGGAGAGAGAGAGAGAGAGAGTGTAGGGAGAGAGAGTGTGTAGGGAGAGAGAGTGTGTAGGGAGAGAGAGTGTGTAGGGAGAGAGAGTGTGTAGGGAGAGAGAGTGTGTAGGGAGAGAGAGTGTGTAGGGAGAGAGAGTGTGTAGAGAGAGAGAGTGTGTAGGGAGAGAGAGAGTGTAGGGAGAGAGAGAGTGTAGGGAGAGAGAGAGTGTAGGGAGAGAAGAGAGAGAGAGAGAGAGAGAGAGAGAGAGAGAGAGAGAGAGAGAGAGAGAGAGAGAGAGAGAGAGAGAGAGAGAGAGAGAGAGAGAGAGAGAGAGAGAGAGTGTAGGAGAGAGAGTGTAGGGAGAGAGAGTGTAGGGAGAGAGAGTGTAGGGAGAGAGAGTGTAGGGAGAGAGAGTGTAGGGAGAGAGAGTGTAGGGAGAGAGAGTGTAGGGAGAGAGAGTGTAGGGAGAGAGAGTGTAGGGAGAGAGAGTGTAGGGAGAGAGAGTGTAGGGAGAGAGAGTGTAGGGAGAGAGAGTGTAGGGAGAGAGAGTGTAGGGAGAGAGAGTGTAGGGAGAGAGAGTGTAGGGAGAGAGAGTGTAGGGAGAGAGAGAGAGAGAGAGAGAGAGAGAGAGAGAGAGAGAGAGAGAGAGAGAGAGAGAGAGAGAGAGAGAGAGAGAGAGAGAGAGAGAGAGAGAGTGAGTGTGTGTAGGGAGAGGGAGAGAGAGAGAGAGAGAGAGAGAGAGAGAGAGAGAGAGAGAGAGAGAGAGAGAGAGAGAGAGAGAGAGAGAGAGAGAGAGAGAGAGAGAGAGAGTGTGTGTGTGTGTTTGTGTGTGTAAGGAGGGAGGGAGGGAGGGAGGGAGGGAGGGAGGGAGGGAGGGAGGGAGGGAGGGAGGGAGGGAGGGAGGGAGGGAGGGAGGGAGGGAGGGAGGGAGGGAGGGAGGGAGGGACGAAGGGACGAGAGAGAGAGAGAGAGAGAGAGAGAGAGAGAGAGAGAGAGAGAGAGAGAGAGAGAGAGAGAGAGAGAGAGAGAGAGAGAGAGAGAGAGAGAGAGAGATGAATGAATAAATGAATAAATGAATGAATGAATGAATCTGTATACAGAACAGGGGAATTAAATTTGGGTGCAATATTTTGTTTAAGAATAAAGGTACCTAATGCATTTTCATATGTATGAACAGATATTCAGACTCGTCCAGACACAAACACTCTAATGCACCAACTCACTCCCTCACTTTTTTATTTTCACTAGTGAAGGTTATGACAAAACTTGTGTTTCTGTGAATATTAGTGGAAGATACTTCTTGGATATAGAAAAATGAACAAGAAAACAAAATTGACAGACGGATAGACTACAGGAATATAAAGCATAAATATGTTAATTGCAGGTTATATGTGATGGGCAAATATTAATGCTTGGTGACAGTAAATCAATCATATCTATCAATATAAACTGGGTTACATTGCCATCCAAGTTGCGTTGCTCTGCTCAGTTTTAATAGTATGTATTGCATACTAATATGGTTACTAGGAAGTTGCTTGAATTGTTTTTTCTGAAAGATATTCTTTTGATCAGTAAGCAGTATAGCCACTGCTTAATTGGGAATCAGTGGCTTCTTTAGTTATCATTGTTGCGGTTGTTAGTGCAACCATTTACAAAGTGTTTTAGTGTAATGTTGCTTTAAGTCCAGGAGTTCAAAATGATACGTATACTTGTTGCACACCAACTTTACTGACAGAAAAACTGTTTCTTTTGTGTGCATCTTGAAGAAAATTAGATTAATTTATATTGTAGATGGTCATTATGTTTAACCCAATGATGAAGAATTTATAAAAAAAAGACTGGACCCCCTATATTCCAAACCTGCAGCTGCCCACTCAGTATTAATCACTGCCCCCCACAGGTTCGTGCATGAGCAAGGATGCATATATTTTTTGCCATATCCTTTGTGTTAGGGAAACTGGGCTTGATTTGTAATACACAATGTTACTATATAGTAATACTCTTGTTAATCATGTGATCAATTTCATCAATTTCGTAATAGGTGATAATGCTAGTACATATTCCATACTTGCTTATTATGTGATTTGCACCCAATAAAGGAGAAGTGTTACTGTTTTATAGGAGAAAAACAAGGCTATCCAGGTTATTTATAATGTATTGTAATTCACATATTAACCATTTTGCTTTATCAGCTTTGTGTAATAAACATGTATTTTTTTTTTCAAATACATGTTCATAAAAACAACATATATACAGAAGGAAGAAAACCTTGCTCAGATTGCAAATATAACTGCATTTGTGCAGCATCACTGGAAGTGATACTGATATAAATTTTTGGGTGGGAGATGCCAATTTTATATATCCTCTTGCAGCAACATGTACAAAAAATCTGCAATTATATTCAATCATCTAGAATCTATGGGCAGTATGTATGATTTATTTATTACATATAAATGTGATCTGGGACAAATATTCCAATGATAGCATCACAGAATTATAGATTCATTCACAAAGCACTCATGCACCTTACAGTCATGGCAGGAATAGATGCTTCCTATCCTTTGGCTTCAACATCATTAGATGCCACTTGGCATTGGCTCATTTTTCATAGATATCAGTGTGTCGCTGGGGTGATGTGTATTTTTTCTTATATATATATTTTTTTTTTTTTTTTTTTTTTTTTTTTTTTTTCTTATATATATATAGTTTTACAAAATGTATAAATTTGAAGCCTAAGTATTTTAGTACCTTGAAAATTTGAAGAAATTAATGTTGTTTAGATAAGCAAGCACGCTTGTTTAATTTTGTAGCTTATGTATAATCAGAGTTTGAAGACACATTGTTAATCCGTTCACACCTTGGTGGCATCATATATTCCTGTAGAAAGCAAAGAATCCAAGTGGCAAATATCTATGCACTAAATGATCATTCATTTGTCTGCAATCATTGAGGTACAGTCTTCAAAAGATAGTCTTAAAGTCTTTTTAGTCTCTTTTACTGAAAAACCACACTTGCCACAGCCAAGATTGTAAACAGTCTGAAAATCTCAGTTTTCCATGCTTCTTATTTTTCACTCCAGCTGCTGACTTTCCCACAGCTGCTGGCACTTAGCTTATATTGGCTCGGGTCAAAGCTGTCATCACTGGGCTTAGAGAGCAATCATCAGTTATATATATGGTATATCATTTGGTTGTATAGTAGGTGTAGGTGTTGTAAACACATCAGGGGAATAAAACATGGTGTTTATATTAATTTTCGACATTCATTACAATGAATATCTTGTTTGTGACATTGAGTGTGTACATTTATTGAGCAACATGCTATTTTTATAACATTTAAATGGGATGGTAGAACTTGTTATTATTATTATTTTTTTAATTGCCTAAGAAAGTGTAAAGGGAAGAAAACAAATGATTTTGAAGAAATATGATTTCTTTGCTTTAGTTAAGTATTACATAAAAAAAAAAAAAAAAAAAAAAAATGCATGTACCTATCACAGCTTCTCAGATGTGAGTCATATGGGGAGTGTGAGAGGAATGGCAGGATTTTTATTTTAAAGAAGTAGAAACACTCTTAGTTATGCCCA